>NC_092764.1:260509-560509 GCF_047496795.1 Chiloscyllium punctatum | reverse complement strand
CAATACTCCAGAACTGTACACAATACTCCAGAGCTGCACACAATACTCCAGAACTGCACACAATAATCCAGAACTGTTCACATTACTCCAGATCTGTACACAATGCTCCAGAACTGTACACAATACTCCAGGGCTGTACACGAGACTCCAGAACTGCACACAATATTCCAGAACTGTTCACAATACTCCAGATCTGTACACAATGCTCCAGAACTGTACACAACACTCCAGCATGTACACAATACTCCAGAGCAGCACATAATACTCCAGAACTGTACACAATACTCCAGAGCTGCACACAATACTCCAGAACTGTTCACAATACTCCAGAACTGTACACAATACTCCAGAGCTGTACACAATACTCCAGAGCTGTCAAAAACACTCCAGAACTGTACACACTACTCTAGCACTGAACACAATACTCCAGAACTGTTCACAATGCACCAGAACTGTTCACAATACTCCAGCACTGTACACAATACTCCACAACTGCGCACAATCCTCCAGAATTGGATACAATACTCCAGAGCTATCCACAATACTCCAGAGCTGTACACAATGCTCCAGAACTGAACACAATACTCCAGAACTGTACACAATACTCCAGAGCTGCACACAATACTCCAGGACTGTACACAATACTCCAGAGCTGTACACAATGCTCCAGAACTGAACACAATACTCCAGAACTGTCCACAATACTCCAGAGCTGCACACAATACTCCAAAACCATACACAACACTCCAGAGCTGTACACATTACTTCAGCACTGTACACAATACGCCAGCACTGTACACAATACACCAGCACTGTACACAATACTCCAGAACTGTTCACAGTACTCCAGAACTGTACACAATACTCCACAGCTGTCAAAAACACTCCAGAACTGTACACAATACTCCAGCGCTGTACACAATACTCCAGCATTGTACACAATAATCTAGAACTGCACACACTACTCCAGCACTGTACACAACACTCCAGACCTGTACCCAATACTCCAGTATTGAACTCAATACTCCAGCACAGTACACAATACTCCAGAACTGTACACAATACTCCAGCATTGTACACAATACTCCAGAACTGTACACAATACTCCAGAACTGTACACAATACTCCATCATTGTACACAATACTCCAGAACTGTACACAATACTCCAGAACTGTACACAATACTCCAGAGCTGTACCCAATACTCCAGTATTACACTCAATACTCCAGAGCTGTACACAATACTCCAGAGCTGCAGACAATACTCCCAAGCAGTACACAATACTCCTGAACTGGACGCAATACTCCAGAACTGCACACACGACTCCAGAAATGCACATAATACTCCAGAACTGCACACAATACTCCAGAACTGCACACAATACTCCAGAACTGCACACAATACTCCAGAAATGCACACAATACTCCAGAACTGCACACAAAACTCCAGAACTGCACACACTACTCCAGAACTGCACACAATACTCCAGAACTGCACACAATACTCCAGAACTGAACACAATTCTCCAGAACTGTACACAATTCTCCAGAGCTGTAAACAATGCTCCAGAACTGAACACAATACTCCAGAACTGTCCACTATACTCCAGATCTTCACACAATACTCCAGAACTGTACACAATACTCCAGAGCTGTAAACAATGCTCCAGAACTGAACACAATACTCCAGAACTGTCCACTATACTCCAGAGCTGCACACAATACTCCAGAACTGTTCACAATACTCCAGAACTGTACACAATACTCCAGAGCTGTAAACAATGCTCCAGAACTGAACACAATACTCCAGAACTGTCCACAATACTCCAGAGCTGCACACAATACTCCAGAACTGCACACAATAATCCAGAACTGTTCACATTACTCCAGATCTGTACACAATGCTCCAGAACTGTACACAATACTCCAGGGCTGTACACGAGACTCCAGAACTGCACACAATATTCCAGAACTGTTCACAATACTCCAGATCTGTACACAATGCTCCAGAACTGTACACAACACTCCAGCACTGTACACAATACTCCAGAGCAGCACATAATACTCCAGAACTGTACACAATACTCCAGAGCTGCACACAATACTCCAGAACTGTTCACAATACTCCAGAACTGTACACAATACTCCAGAGCTGTACACAATACTCCAGAGCTGTCAAAAACACTCCAGAACTGTACACACTACTCTAGCACTGAACACAATACTCCAGAACTGTTCACAATGCACCAGAACTGTTCACAATACTCCAGCACTGTACACAATACTCCACAACTGCGCACAATCCTCCAGAATTGGATACAATACTCCAGAGCTATCCACAATACTCCAGAGCTGTACACAATGCTCCAGAACTGAACACAATACTCCAGAACTGTACACAATACTCCAGAGCTGCACACAATACTCCAGGACTGTACACAATACTCCAGAGTTGTACACAATGCTCCAGAACTGAACACAATACTCCAGAACTGTCCACAATACTCCAGAGCTGCACACAATACTCCAAAACCATACACAACACTCCAGAGCTGTACACATTACTTCAGCACTGTACACAATACGCCAGCACTGTACACAATACACCAGCACTGTACACAATACTCCAGAACTGTTCACAGTACTCCAGAACTGTACACAATACTCCACAGCTGTCAAAAACACTCCAGAACTGTACACAATACTCCAGCGCTGTACACAATACTCCAGCATTGTACACAATAATCTAGAACTGCACACACTACTCCAGCACTGTACACAACACTCCAGACCTGTACCCAATACTCCAGTATTGAACTCAATACTCCAGCACAGTACACAATACTCCAGAACTGTACACAATACTCCAGCATTGTACACAATACTCCAGAACTGTACACAATACTCCAGAACTGTACACAATACTCCATCATTGTACACAATACTCCAGAACTGTACACAATACTCCAGAACTGTACACAATACTCCAGAGCTGTACCCAATACTCCAGTATTACACTCAATACTCCAGAGCTGTACACAATACTCCAGAGCTGCAGACAATACTCCCAAGCAGTACACAATACTCCTGAACTGCACGCAATACTCCAGAACTGCACACACGACTCCAGAAATGCACATAATACTCCAGAACTGCACACAACACTCCAGAACTGCACACAATACTCCAGAACTGCACACAATACTCCAGAAATGCACACAATACTCCAGAACTGCACACATAACTCCAGAACTGCACACACTACTCCAGAACTGCACACAATACTCCAGAACTGCACACAATACTCCAGAACTGAACACAATTCTCCAGAACTGTACACAATACTCCAGAGCTGTACACAATGCTCCAGAACTGAACACAATACTCCAGAACTGTCCACTATACTCCAGAGCTGCACACAATACTCCAGAACTGTTCACAATACTCCAGAACTGTACACAATACTCCAGAACTGTAAACAATGCTCCAGAACTGAACACAATACTCCAGAACTGTCCACAATACTCCAGAGCTGCACACAATACTCCAGAACTGCACACAATAATCCAGAACTGTTCACATTACTCCAGATCTGTACACAATGCTCCAGAACTGTACACAATACTCCAGGGCTGTACACAAGACTCCAGAACTGCACACAATATTCCAGAACTGTTCACAATACTCCAGATCTGTACACAATGCTCCAGAACTGTACACAACACTCCAGCACTGTACACAATACTCCAGAGCAGCACATAATACTCCAGAACTGTACACAATACTCCAGAGCTGCACACAATACTCCAGAACTGTTCACAATACTCCAGAACTGTACACAATACTCCAGAGCTTCACACAATACTCCAGAACTGTACACAATACTCCAGAGCTGTAAACAATGCTCCAGAACTGAACACAATAATCCAGAGCTGTAAACAATGCTCCAGAACTGAACACAATACTCCAGAACTGTTCACATTACTCCAGATCTGTACACAATGCTCCAGAACTGTACACAATACTCCAGGGCTGTACACAAGACTCCAGAACTGCACGCAATATTCCAGAACTGTTCACATTACTCCAGATCTGTACACAATGCTCCAGAACTGTACACAACACTCCAGCACTGTACACAATACTCCAGAGCTGTACACAATACTCCCGAGCGGCACACAATACTCCAGAACTGTACACAATACTCCAGAGCCGTACACAATACTCCTGAACTGCACACAATACTCCAGAACTGCACACAATACTCCAGAACTGTTCACATTACTCCAGATCTGTACACAATGCTCCAGAACTGTACACAACACTCCAGCACTGTACACAATACTCCAGAGCTGTACACAATACTCCCGAGCGGCACACAATACTCCAGAACTGTACACAATACTCCAGAGCCGTACACAATACTCCTGAACTGCACACAATACTCCAGAACTGCACACACGACTCCAGAAATGCACATAATGCTCCAGAACTGCACACAATACTCCAGAACTGCACACAATACTCCAGAACTGCACACAATACTCCAGAAATGCACACAATACTCCAGAACTGCACACAATACTCCAGAAATGCACACAATACTCCAGAGCGGTACACAATGCTCCAGAACTTAACGCAATTCTCCAGAACTGTACACAATACTCCAGAGGTACACACAATACTCCAGAACTGTACACAATACCCCAGAACTGCGCACAATACTCCAGAAACGCACACAATACTCCAGAGCGGTACACAATGCTCCAGAACTGAACACAATTCTCCAGAACTGTCCACAATACTCCAGAGCTGTACACAATGCTCCAGAACTGAACACAATACTCCAGAACTGTACACAATACTCCAGAACTGCGCACAATCCTCCAGAATTGGATACAATACTCCAGAACTGTACACAATACTCCAGATCTTCACACAATACTCCAGAACTGTACACAATACTCCAGAGCTGTAAACAATGCTCCAGAACTGAACACAATACTCCAGAACTGTCCACTATACTCCAGAGCTGCACACAATACTCCAGACCTGTTCACAATACTCCAGAACTGTACACAATACTCCAGAGCTGTAAACAATGCTCCAGAACTGAACACAATACTCCAGAACTGTCCACAATACTCCAGAGCTGCACACAATACTCCAGAACTGTCCACAATACTCCAGAACTACACACAATAATCCAGAACTGTTCACATTACTCCAGATCTGTACACAATGCTCCAGAACTGCACACAATATTCCAGGGCTGTACACAAGACTCCAGAACTGCACACAATATTCCAGAACTGTACACAATACTCCAGATCTGTACACAATGCACCAGAACTGTACACAATACTCCAGAGCAGCACATAATACTCCAGAACTGTACACAATAATCCAGAGCTGCACACAATACTCCAGAACTGTTCACAATACTCCAGAACTGTACACAATACTCCAGAGCTTCACACAATACTCCAGAACTGTACACAATACTCCAGAGCTGTAAACAATGCTCCAGAACTGAACACAATAATCCAGAGCTGTACACAATGCTCCAGAACTGAACACAATACTCCAGAACTGTTCACATTACTCCAGATCTGTACACAATGCTCCAGAACTGTACACAATACTCCAGGGCTGTACACAAGACTCCAGAACTGCACGCAATATTCCTGAACAGTTCACATTACTCCAGATCTGTACACAATGCTCCAGAACTGTACACAACACTCCAGCTCTGTACACAATACTCCAGAGTTGTACACAATACTCCTGAGCGGCACACATTACTCCAGAACTGTACACAATACTCCAGAGCTGTACACAATACTCCAGTATTGTACACAATAAGCTATAACTGCACACACTACTCCAGCACTGTACACAACACTCCAGAGCTGTACACAACATCCAGAGCTGTACACAATACTCCAGAGCTGTACACAATACTCCAGAGCTGTACACAATACTCCAGAGATGTACACAATTCTTCAGAACTGTGCACAATACTCCAGAACTGTACACAACACTCCAGAGCTGTACACAACACTCCAGAGCTGTACACAATACTCCAGAGCTGTACACAATACTCCAGAGCTGTCACAAACACTCCAGAACTGTACACACTACTCCAGCACTGTACACAACACTCCAGACCGGTACCCAATACTCCAGTATTGAACTCAATACTCCAGCACAGTACACAATACTCCAGCACTGTACACAACACTCCAGACATGTACACAATACTCCAGTATTGCACTCAATATTCCAGAACTGTACACAACACTCCAGCACCGTACACAATACTCCAGAGCTGTACACAATACTCCCGAGCGGCACACAATACTCCAGAACTGTACACAATACTCCAGAGCTGTACACAATACTCCAGTAATGTACACAATAAGCTAGAACTGCACACACTACTCCAGAAATGCACACAATACTCCAGAAATGCACACAATACTCCAGAGCTGTACACAATGCTCCAGAACTGAACACAATACTCCAGAACTGTACACAATACTCCAGAGCTGTACACAATGCTCCAGAACTGAACACAATACTCCAGAACTGTCCACAATACTCCAGAGCTGCACACAATACTCCAAAACTATACACAACACTCCAGAGCTGTACACATTACTTCAGCACTGTACACAATACGCCAGCACTGTACACAATACACCAGCACTGTACACAATACTCCAGAACTGTTCACAGTACTCCAGAACTGTACACAATACTCCAGTATTACACTCAATACTCCAGAGCTGTACACAATACTCCAGAGCTGCAGACAATACTCCCAAGCCGTACACAATACTCCTGAACTGCACACAATACTCCAGAACTGCACACACGACTCCAGAAATGCACATAATACTCCAGAACTGCACACAATACTCCAGAACTGCACACAATACTCCAGAACTGCACACAATACTCCAGAACTGTACACAATACTCCAGAGCTGTACACAATGCTCCAGAACTGTACACAATACTCCAGAACTGTCCACAATACTCCAGAGCTGCACACAATACTCCAAAACTATACACAACACTCCAGAGCTGTACACATTACTTCAGCACTGTACACAATACGCCAGCACTATACACAATACACCAGCACTGTACACAATACTCCAGCATTGTACACAATACTCCAGCATTGTACACAATACTCCAGAACTGTACACAATGTTCCAGAACTGTACACAATACTCCAGAACTGTACACAATAATTCAGAACTGTTCACAGTATTCCAGAACTGTACACAATACTCCACAGCTGTCAAAAACACTCCAGAACTGTACACAATACTCCAGCGCTGTACACAATACTCCAGCATTGTACACAATAATCTAGAACTGCACACACTACTCCAGCACTGTACACAACACTCCAGACCTGTACCCAATACTCCAGTATTGAACTCAATACTCCAGCACAGTACACAATACTCCAGAACTGTACACAATACTCCAGCATTGTACACAATACTCCAGAACTGTACACAATACTCCAGAACTGTACACAATACTCCAGCATTGTACACAATACTCCAGAACTGTACACAATACTCCAGAACTGTACACAATACTCCAGAGCTGTACCCAATACTCCAGTATTACACTCAATACTCCAGAGCTGTACACAATACTCCAGAGCTGCAGACAATACTCCCAAGCCGTACACAATACTCCTGAACTGCACACAATACTCCAGAACTGCACACACGACTCCAGAAATGCACATAATACTCCAGAACTGCACACAATACTCCAGAACTGCACACAATACTCCAGAACTGCACACAATACTCCAGAAATGCACACAATACTCCAGAACTGCACACAATACTCCAGAACTGCACACACTACTCCAGAACTGCACACAAGACTCCAGAACTGCACACAATTCTCCAGAACTGTACACAATACTCCAGAGCTGTAAACAATGCTCTAGAACTGAACACAATAATCCAGAGCTGTACACAATTCTCCAGAAATGTACACAATACTTCAGAGCTACACACAATACTCCAGAACTGTACACAATACTCCAGAACTGAACACAATACCCCAGAGCTGTACACAATGCTCCAGGACTGAACACAATACTCCAGAACTGTACACAATACTCCAGAACTGCGCACAATCCTCCAGAATTGGATACAATACTCCAGAGCTGTCCACAATACTCCAGAACTGCACACAATACTCCAGAACTGTACACAATACTCCAGATCTTCACACAATACTCCAGAACTGTACACAATACTCCAGAGCTGTAAACAATGCTCCAGAACTGAACACAATACTCCAGAACTGTCCACTATACTCCAGAGCTGCACACAATACTCCAGAACTGTTCACAATACTCCAGAAATATACACAATACTCCAGAGCTTTAAACAATGCTCCAGAACTGAACACAATACTCCAGAACTGTCCACAATACTCCAGAACTGCACACAATAATCCAGAACTGTTCACATTACTCCAGATCTGAACACAATGCTCCAGAACTGTACACAATACTCCAGGGCTGTACACAAGACTCCAGAACTGCACACAATATTCCAGAACTGTTCACAATACTCCAGATCTGTACACAATGCTCCAGAACTGTACACAAAACTCCAGCACTGTACACAATACTCCAGAGTAGCACATAATACTCCAGAACTGGACACAATACTCCAGATCTGCACACAATACTCCAGAACTGTTCACAATACTCCAGAACTGTACACAATACTCCAGAACTGTACACAATACTCCAGGGCTGTACACAAGACTCCAGCACTGTACACAATACTCCAGCATTGTACACAATACTCCAGAATTGTACACAATACTCCAGAACTGTACACAATACTCCAGAACTGTACACAATACTCCAGAACTGTACACAATACTCCAGAGCTGTACCCAATACTCCAGTATTACACTCAATACTCCAGAGCCGTACACAATACTCCTGAACTGCACACAATACTCCAGAACTGCACACACGACTCCAGAAATGCACATAATACTCCAGAACTGCACACAATACTCCAGAACTGCACACAATACTCCAGAACTGCACACAATACTCCAGAAATGCACACAATACTCCAGAACTGCACACAATACTCCAGAACTGCAAACACTACTCCAGAACTGCACACAATACTCCAGAACTGCACACAATACTCCAGAACTGAACACAATTCTCCAGAACTGTACACAATACTCCAGAGCTGTAAACAATGCTCCAGAACTGAACACAATAATCCAGAGCTGCACACAATTCTCCAGAACTGTACACAATACTTCAGAGCTACACACAATACTCCAGAACTGTACACAATACTCCAGAGCTGTACACAATGCTCCAGAACTGAACACAATACTCCAGAACTGTCCACAATATTCCAGAACTGCACACAATACTCCAGAACTGTACACAATACTCCAGAACTGTACACAATACTCCAGATCTTCACACAATACTCCAGAACTGTACACAATACTCCAGAGCTGTAAACAATGCTCCAGAACTGAACACAATACTCCAGAACTGTCCACTATACTCCAGAGCTGCACACAATACTCCAGAACTGTTCACAATACTCCAGAACTGTACACAATACTCCAGAGCTGTAAACAATGCTCCAGAACTGAACACAATACTCCAGAACTGTCCACAATACTCCAGAGCTGCACACAATACTCCAGAACTGCACACAATAATCCAGAACTGTTCACATTACTCCAGATCTGTACACAATGCTCCAGAACTGTACACAATACTCCAGGGCTGTACACAAGACTCCAGAACTGCACACAATATTCCAGAACTGTTCACAATACTCCAGATCTGTACACAATACTCCAGAGCTGCACACAATACTCCAGAGCTGTTCACAATAGTCCACAACTGTACACAATACTCCAGAGCTGTACACAATACTCCAGAGCTGTCAAAAACACTCCAGAACTGTACACACTACTCTAGCACTGAACACAATACTCCAGAACTGTTCACAATGCATCAGAAATGTTCACAATACTCCAGCACTGTACACAATACTCCACAACTGCGCACAATCCTCCAGAATTGGATACAATACTCCAGAGCTGTCCACAATACTCCAGAGCTGTACACAATACTCCAGAGCTGTACCCAATACTCCAGTATTACACTCAATACTCCAGAGCCGTACACAATACTCCTGAACTGCACACAATACTCCAGAACTACACACACGACTCCAGAAATGCACATAATACTCCAGAACTGCACACAATACTCCAGAACTGCACACAATACTCCAGAACTGCACACAATACTCCAGAAATGCACACAATACTCCAGAACTGCACACAATACTCCAGAACTGCACACACTACTCCAGAACTGCACACAATACTCCAGAACTGCACACAATGCTCCAGAACTGAACACAATAATCCAGAGCTGTACACAATTCTCCAGAACTGTACACAATACTTCAGAGCTACACACAATACTCCAGAACTGTACACAATACTCCAGAACTGAACACAATACTCCAGAGCTGTACACAATTCTCCAGAACTGAACACAATACTCCAGAACTGTACACAATACTCCAGAACTGCGCACAATCCTCCAGAATTGGATACAATACTTCAGAGCTGTCCACAATACTCCAGAACTGCACACAATACTCCAGAACTGTACACAATACTCCAGATCTTCACACAATACTCCAGAACTGTACACAATACTCCAGAGCTGTAAACAATGCTCCAGAACTGAACACAATACTCCAGAACTGTCCACTATACTCCAGAGCTGCACACAATACTCCAGAACTGTTCACAATACTCCAGAACTGTACACAATACTCCAGAGCTGTAAACAATGCTCCAGAACTGAACACAATACTCCAGAACTGTACACAATACTCCAGAGCTGCACACAATACTCCAGAACTGCACACAATAATCCAGAACTGTTCACATTACTCCAGATCTGTACACAATGCTCCAGAACTGTACACAATACTCCAGGGCTGTACACAAGACTCCAGAACTGCACACAATATTCCAGAACTGTTCACAATACTCCAGATCTGTACACAATGCTCCAGAACTGTACACAACACTCCAGCACTGTACACAATACTCCAGAGAAGCACATATTACTCCAGAACTGTACACAATACTCCAGAGCTGCACACAATACTCCAGAACTGTTCACAATACTCCAGATCTGTACACAATGCTCCAGAACTGTACACAACACTCCAGCACGGTACACAATACTCCAGAGCAGCACATAATACTCCAGAGCTGTACACAATGCTCCAGAGCTGTACACAATACTCCAGAGCTGTCAAAAACACTCCAGAACTGTACACACTACTCTAGCACTGAACACAATACTCCAGAACTGTTCACAATGCACCAGAACTGTTCACAATACTCCAGCACTGTACACAATACTCCACAACTGCGCACAATCCTCCAGAATTGGATACAATACTCCAGAGCTGTCCACAATACTCCAGAGCTGTACACAATGCTCCAGAACTGAACACAATACTCCAGAACTGTACACAATACTCCAGAGCTGCACACAATACTCCAGGACTGTACACAATACTCCAGAGCTGTACACAATGCTCCAGAACTGAACACAATACTCCAGAACTGTCCACAATACTCCAGAGCTGAACACAATACTCCAAAACCATACACAACACTCCAGAGCTGTACACATTACTTCAGCACTGTACACAATACGCCAGCACTGTACACAATACACCAGCACTGTACACAATACTCCAGAACTGTTCACAGTACTCCAGAACTGTACACAATACTCCACAGCTGTCAAAAACACTCCAGAACTGTACACAATACTCCAGCGCTGTACACAATACTCCAGCATTGTACACAATAATCTAGAACTGCACACACTACTCCAGCACTGTACACAACACTCCAGACCTGTACCCAATACTCCAGTATTGAACTCAATACTCCAGCACAGTACACAATACTCCAGAACTGTACACAATACTCCAGCATTGTACACAATACTCCAGAACTGTACACAATACTCCAGAACTGTACACAATACTCCATCATTGTACACAATACTCCAGAACTGTACACAATACTCCAGAACTGTACACAACACTCCAGAGCTGTACACAACACTCCAGAGCTGTACACAATACTCCAGAGCTGTACACAATACTCCAGAGCTGTCACAAACACTCCAGAACTGTACACACTACTCCAGCACTGTACACAACACTCCAGACCGGTACCCAATACTCCAGTATTGAACTCAATACTCCAGCACAGTACACAATACTCCAGCACTGTACACAACACTCCAGACCTGTACACAATACTCCAGTATTGCACTCAATATTCCAGAACTGTACACAACACTCCAGCACCGTACACAATACTCCAGAGCTGTACACAATACTCCCGAGCGGCACACAATACTCCAGAACTGTACACAATACTCCAGAGCTGTACACAATACTCCAGTAATGTACACAATAAGCTAGAACTGCACTCACTACTCCAGAAATGCACACAATACTCCAGAAATGCACACAATACTCCAGAGCTGTACACAATACTCCAGAACTGTTCACAGGACTCCAGAACTGTTCACAGTACTCCAGAACTGTACACAATACTCCAGTATTACACTCAATACTCCAGAACTGTACACAATACTCCAGAGCTGCAGACAATACTCCCAAGCCGTACACAATACTCCTGAACTGCACACAATACTCCAGAACTGCACACACGACTCCAGAAATGCACATAATACTCCAGAACTGCACACA
This sequence comes from Chiloscyllium punctatum, assembly GCF_047496795.1. Classification (NCBI taxonomy): domain Eukaryota; kingdom Metazoa; phylum Chordata; class Chondrichthyes; order Orectolobiformes; family Hemiscylliidae; genus Chiloscyllium; species Chiloscyllium punctatum. Next base: position 547,629 of record NC_092764.1, on the reverse strand, counting down.
ATACTCCAGAACTGCACACAATACTCCAGAACTGCACACAATACTCCAGAACTGTACACAATACTCCAGAGCTGTACACAATGCTCCAGAACTGTACACAATACTCCAGAACTGTCCACAATACTCCAGAGCTGCACACAATACTCCAAAACTATACACAACACTCCAGAGCTGTACACATTACTTCAGCACTGTACACAATACGCCAGCACTATACACAATACACCAGCACTGTACACAATACTCCAGCATTGTACACAATACTCCAGCATTGTACACAATACTCCAGAACTGTACACAATGTTCCAGAACTGTACACAATACTCCAGAACTGTACACAATAATCCAGAACTGTTCACAGTATTCCAGAACTGTACACAATACTCCACAGCTGTCAAAAACACTCCAGAACTGTACACAATACTCCAGCATTGTACACAATAATCTAGAACTGCACACACTACTCCAGCACTGTACACAACACTCCAGACCTGTACCCAATACTCCAGTATTGAACTCAATACTCCAGCACAGTACACAATACTCCAGAACTGTACACAATACTCCAGCATTGTACACAATACTCCAGAACTGTACACAATACTCCAGAACTGTACACAATACTCCAGCATTGTACACAATACTCCAGAACTGTACACAATACTCCAGAACTGTACACAATACTCCAGAGCTGTACCCAATACTCCAGTATTACACTCAATACTCCAGAGCTGTACACAATACTCCAGAGCTGCAGACAATACTCCCAAGCCGTACACAATACTCCTGAACTGCACACAATACTCCAGAACTGCACACACGACTCCAGAAATGCACATAATACTCCAGAACTGCACACAATACTCCAGAACTGCACACAATACTCCAGAACTGCACACAATACTCCAGAAATGCACACAATACTCCAGAACTGCACACAATACTCCAGAACTGCACACACTACTCCAGAACTGCACACAAGACTCCAGAACTGCACACAATTCTCCAGAACTGTACACAATACTCCAGAGCTGTAAACAATGCTCCAGAACTGAACACAATAATCCAGAGCTGTACACAATTCTCCAGAACTGTACACAATACTTCAGAGCTACACACAATACTCCAGAACTGTACACAATACTCCAGAACTGAACACAATACCCCAGAGCTGTACACAATGCTCCAGGACTGAACACAATACTCCAGAACTGTACACAATACTCCAGAACTGCGCACAATCCTCCAGAATTGGATACAATACTCCAGAGCTGTCCACAATACTCCAGAACTGCACACAATACTCCAGAACTGTACACAATACTCCAGATCTTCACACAATACTCCAGAACTGTACACAATACTCCAGAGCTGTAAACAATGCTCCAGAACTGAACACAATACTCCAGAACTGTCCACTATACTCCAGAGCTGCACACAATACTCCAGAACTGTTCACAATACTCCAGAAATATACACAATACTCCAGAGCTTTAAACAATGCTCCAGAACTGAACACAATACTCCAGAACTGTCCACAATACTCCAGAACTGCACACAATAATCCAGAACTGTTCACATTACTCCAGATCTGAACACAATGCTCCAGAACTGTACACAATACTCCAGGGCTGTACACAAGACTCCAGAACTGCACACAATATTCCAGAACTGTTCACAATACTCCAGATCTGTACACAATGCTCCAGAACTGTACACAACACTCCAGCACTGTACACAATACTCCAGAGTAGCACATAATACTCCAGAACTGGACACAATACTCCAGATCTGCACACAATACTCCAGAACTGTTCACAATACTCCAGAACTGTACACAATACTCCAGAGCTTCACACAATACTCCGGAACTGTACACAATACTCCAGAGCTGTAAACAATGCTCCAGAACTGAACACAATAATCCAGAGCTGTACACAATGCTCCAGAACTGAACACAATACTCCAGAACTGTTCACATTACTCCAGATCTGTACACAATGCTCCAGAACTGTACACAATACTCCAGGGTTGTACACAAGACTCCAGCACTGTACACAATACTCCAGCATTGTACACAATACACCAGCACTGTACACAATACACCAGCACTGTACACAATACACCAGCACTGTACACAATACTCCAGAACTGTTCACAGTACTCCAGAACTGTACACAATACTCCACAGCTGTCAAAAACACTCCAGAACTGTACACAATACTCCAGCGCTGTACACAATACTCCAGCATTGTACACAATAATCTAGAACTGCACACACTACTCCAGCACTGTACACAACACTCCAGACCTGTACCCAATACTCCAGTATTGAACTCAATACTCCAGCACAGTACACAATACTCCAGAACTGTACACAATACTCCAGAACTGTACACAATACTCCATCATTGTACACAATACTCCAGAACTGTACACAATACTCCAGAACTGTACACAATACTCCAGAGCTGTACCCAATACTCCAGTATTACACTCAATACTCCAGAGCTGTACACAATACTCCAGAGCTGCAGACAATACTCCCAAGCCGTACACAATACTCCTGAACTGCACGCAATACTCCAGAACTGCACAGACGACTCCAGAAATGCACATAATACTCCAGAACTGCACACAATACTCCAGAACTGCACACAATACTCCAGAAATGCACACAATACTCCAGAACTGCACACAATACTCCAGAACTGCACACACTACTCCAGAACTGCACACAATACTCCAGAACTGCACACAATACTCCAGAACTGAACACAATTCTCCAGAACTGTACACAATACTCCAGAGCTGTAAACAATGCTCCAGAACTGAACACAATACTCCAGAACTGTCCACTATACTCCAGATCTTCACACAATACTCCAGAACTGTACACAATACTCCAGAGCTGTAAACAATGCTCCAGAACTGAACACAATACTCCAGAACTGTCCGCTATACTCCAGAGCTGCACACAATACTCCAGAACTGTTCACAATACTCCAGAACTGTACACAATACTCCAGAGCTGTAAACAATGCTCCAGAACTGAACACAATACTCCAGAACTGTCCACAATACTCCAGAGCTGCACACAATACTCCAGAACTGCACACAATAATCCAGAACTGTTCACATTACTCCAGATCTGTACACAATGCTCCAGAACTGTACACAATACTCCAGGGCTGTACACAAGACTCCAGAACTGCACACAATATTCCAGAACTGTTCACAATACTCCAGATCTGTACACAATGCTCCAGAACTGTACACAACACTCCAGCACTGTACACAATACTCCAGAGCAGCACATAATACTCCAGAACTGTACACAATACTCCAGAGCTGCACACAATACTCCAGAACTGTTCACATTACTCCAGATCTGTACACAATGCTCCAGAACTGTACACAATACTCCAGGGCTGTACACAAGACTCCAGAACTGCACGCAATATTCCAGAACTGTTCACATTACTCCAGATCTGTACACAATGCTCCAGAACTGTACACAACACTCCAGCACTGTACACAATACTCCAGAGCTGTACACAATACTCCCGAGCGGCACACAATACTCCAGAACTGTACACAATACTCCAGAGCTGTACACAATACTCCAGTATTGTACACAATAAGCTAGAACTGCACACACGACTCCAGCAATGTACACAACACTCCAGAGCTGTACACAACACTCCAGAGCTGTACACAATACTCCAGAGCTGTACACAATACTCCAGAGCTGTCAAAAACACTCCAGAACTGTACACACTACTCTAGCACTGAACACAATACTCCAGAACTGTTCACAATGCACCAGAACTGTTCACAATACTCCAGCACTGTACACAATACTCCACAACTGCGCACAATCCTCCAGAATTGGATACAATACTCCAGAGCTGTCCACAATACTCCAGAGCTGTACACAATGCTCCAGAACTGAACACAATACTCCAGAGCTGTACACAATACTCCAGAACTGTTCACATTACTCCAGATCTGTACACAATGCTCCAGAACTGTACACAATACTCCAGGGCTGTACACAAGACTCCAGCACTGTACACAATACTCCAGCATTGTACACAATACTCCAGAATTGTACACAATACTCCAGAACTGTACACAATACTCCAGAACTGTACACAATACTCCAGAGCTGTACCCAATACTCCAGTATTACACTCAATACTCCAGAGCCGTACACAATACTCCTGAACTGCACACAATACTCCAGAACTGCACACACGACTCCAGAAATGCACATAATACTCCAGAACTGCACACAATACTCCAGAACTGCACACAATACTCCAGAACTGCACACAATACTCCAGAAATGCACACAATACTCCAGAACTGCACACAATACTCCAGAACTGCAAACACTACTCCAGAACTGCACACAATACTCCAGAACTGCACACAATACTCCAGAACTGAACACAATTCTCCAGAACTGTACACAATACTCCAGAGCTGTAAACAATGCTCCAGAACTGAACACAATAATCCAGAGCTGTACACAATTCTCCAGAACTGTACACAATACTTCAGAGCTACACACAATACTACAGAACTGTACACAATACTCCAGAGCTGTACACAATGCTCCAGAACTGAACACAATACTCCAGAACTGTACACAATACTCCAGAACTGCGCACAATCCTCCAGAATTGGATACAATACTCCAGAGCTGTCCACAATATTCCAGAACTGCACACAATACTCCAGAACTGTACACAATACTCCAGAACTGTACACAATACTCCAGATCTTCACACAATACTCCAGAACTGTACACAATACTCCAGAGCTGTAAACAATGCTCCAGAACTGAACACAATACTCCAGAACTGTCCACTATACTCCAGAGCTGCACACAATACTCCAGAACTGTTCACAATACTCCAGAACTGTACACAATACTCCAGAGCTGTAAACAATGCTCCAGAACTGAACACAATACTCCAGAACTGTCCACAATACTCCAGAGCTGCACACAATACTCCAGAACTGCACACAATAATCCAGAACTGTTCACATTACTCCAGATCTGTACACAATGCTCCAGAACTGTACACAATACTCCAGGGCTGTACACAAGACTCCAGAACTGCACACAATATTCCAGAACTGTTCACAATACTCCAGATCTGTACACAATACTCCAGAGCAGCACATAATACTCCAGAACTGTACACAATACTCCAGAGCTGCACACAATACTCCAGAGCTGTTCACAATAGTCCACAACTGTACACAATACTCCAGAGCTGTACACAATACTCCAGAGCTGTCAAAAACACTCCAGAACTGTACACACTACTCTAGCACTGAACACAATACTCCAGAACTGTTCACAATGCACCAGAAATGTTCACAATACTCCAGCACTGTACACAATACTCCACAACTGCGCACAATCCTCCAGAATTGGATACAATACTCCAGAGCTGTCCACAATACTCCAGAGCTGTACACAATACTCCAGAGCTGTACCCAATACTCCAGTATTACACTCAATACTCCAGAGCCGTACACAATACTCCTGAACTGCACACAATACTCCAGAACTACACACACGACTCCAGAAATGCACATAATACTCCAGAACTGCACACAATACTCCAGAACTGCACACAATACTCCAGAGCTGCACACAATACTCCAGAAATGCACACAATACTCCAGAACTGCACACAATACTCCAGAACTGCACACACTACTCCAGAACTGCACACAATACTCCAGAACTGCACACAATGCTCCAGAACTGAACACAATAATCCAGAGCTGTACACAATTCTCCAGAACTGTACACAATACTTCAGAGCTACACACAATACTCCAGAACTGTACACAATACTCCAGAACTGAACACAATACTCCAGAGCTGTACACAATTCTCCAGAACTGAACACAATACTCCAGAACTGTACACAATACTCCAGAACTGCGCACAATCCTCCAGAATTGGATACAATACTTCAGAGCTGTCCACAATACTCCAGAACTGCACACAATACTCCAGAACTGTACACAATACTCCAGATCTTCACACAATACTCCAGAACTGTACACAATACTCCAGAGCTGTAAACAATGCTCCAGAACTGAACACAATACTCCAGAACTGTCCACTATACTCCAGAGCTGCACACAATACTCCAGAACTGTTCACAATACTCCAGAACTGTACACAATACTCCAGAGCTGTAAACAATGCTCCAGAACTGAACACAATACTCCAGAACTGTCCACAATACTCCAGAGCTGCACACAATACTCCAGAACTGCACACAATAATCCAGAACTGTTCACATTACTCCAGATCTGTACACAATGCTCCAGAACTGTACACAATACTCCAGGGCTGTACACAAGACTCCAGAACTGCACACAATATTCCAGAACTGTTCACAATACTCCAGATCTGTACACAATGCTCCAGAACTGTACACAACACTCCAGCACTGTACACAATACTCCAGAGCAGCACATATTACTCCAGAACTGTACACAATACTCCAGAGCTGCACACAATACTCCAGAACTGTTCACAATACTCCAGATCTGTACACAATGCTCCAGAACTGTACACAACACTCCAGCACGGTACACAATACTCCAGAGCAGCACATAATACTCCAGAGCTGTACACAATGCTCCAGAGCTGTACACAATACTCCAGAGCTGTCAAAAACACTCCAGAACTGTACACACTACTCTAGCACTGAGCACAATACTCCAGAACTGTTCACAATGCACCAGAACTGTTCACAATACTCCAGCACTGTACACAATACTCCACAACTGCGCACAATCCTCCAGAATTGGATACAATACTCCAGAGCTGTCCACAATACTCCAGAGCTGTACACAATGCTCCAGAACTGAACACAATACTCCAGAACTGTACACAATACTCCAGAGCTGCACACAATACTCCAGGACTGTACACAATACTCCAGAGCTGTACACAATGCTCCAGAACTGAACACAATACTCCAGAACTGTCCACAATACTCCAGAGCTGCACACAATACTCCAAAACCATACACAACACTCCAGAGCTGTACACATTACTTCAGCACTGTACACAATACGCCAGCACTGTACACAATACACCAGCACTGTACACAATACTCCAGAACTGTTCACAGTACTCCAGAACTGTACACAATACTCCAGCGCTGTACACAATACTCCAGCATTGTACACAATAATCTAGAACTGCACACACTACTCCAGCACTGTACACAACACTCCAGACCTGTACCCAATACTCCAGTATTGAACTCAATACTCCAGCACAGTACACAATACTCCAGAACTGTACACAATACTCCAGCATTGTACACAATACTCCAGAACTGTACACAATACTCCAGAACTGTACACAATACTCCATCATTGTACACAATACTCCAGAACTGTACACAATACTCCAGAACTGTACACAATACTCCAGAGCTGTACCCAATACTCCAGTATTACACTCAATACTCCAGAGCTGTACACAATACTCCAGAGCTGCAGACAATACTCCCAAGCCGTACACAATACTCCTGAACTGCACGCAATACTCCAGAACTGCACAGACGACTCCAGAAATGCACATAATACTGCAGAACTGCACACAATACTCCAGAACTGCACACAATACTCCAGAAATGCACACAATACTCCAGAACTGCACACAATACTCCAGAACTGCACACACTACTCCAGAACTGCACACAATACTCCAGAACTGCACACAATACTCCAGAACTGAACACAATTCTCCAGAACTGTACACAATACTCCAGAGCTGTAAACAATGCTCCAGAACTGAACACAATACTCCAGAACTGTCCACTATACTCCAGATCTTCACACAATACTCCAGAACTGTACACAATACTCCAGAGCTGTAAACAATGCTCCAGAACTGAACACAATACTCCAGAACTGTCCGCTATACTCCAGAGCTGCACACAATACTCCAGAACTGTTCACAATACTCCAGAACTGTACACAATACTCCAGAGCTGTAAACAATGCTCCAGAACTGAACACAATACTCCAGAACTGTCCACAATACTCCAGAGCTGCACACAATACTCCAGAACTGCACACAATAATCCAGAACTGTTCACATTACTCCAGATCTGTACACAATGCTCCAGAACTGTACACAATACTCCAGGGCTGTACACAAGACTCCAGAACTGCACACAATATTCCAGAACTGTTCACAATACTCCAGATCTGTACACAATGCTCCAGAACTGTACACAACACTCCAGCACTGTACACAATACTCCAGAGCAGCACATAATACTCCAGAACTGTACACAATACTCCAGAGCTGCACACAATACTCCAGAACTGTTCACAATACTCCAGAACTGTACACAATACTCCAGAGCTTCACACAATACTCCAGAACTGTACACAATACTCCAGAGCTGTAAACAATGCTCCAGAACTGAACACAATAATCCAGAGCTGTACACAATGCTCCAGAACTGAACACAATACTCCAGAACTGTTCACATTACTCCAGATCTGTACACAATGCTCCAGAACTGTACACAATACTCCAGGGCTGTACACAAGACTCCAGAACTGCACGCAATATTCCAGAACTGTTCACATTACTCCAGATCTGTACACAATACTCCAGAACTGTACACAATACTCCAGAGCTGCACACAATACTCCAGAACTGTTCACAATACTCCAGAACTGTACACAATACTCCAGAGCTTCACACAATACTCCAGAACTGTACACAATACTCCAGAGCTGTACACAATGCTCCAGAACTGTACACAATACTCCAGGGCTGTACACAAGACTCCAGAACTGCACGCAATATTCCAGAACTGTTCACATTACTCCAGATCTGTACACAATGCTCCAGAACTGTACACAACACTCCAGCACTGTACACAATACTCCAGAGCTGTACACAATACTCCCGAGCGGCACACAATACTCCAGAACTGTACACAATACTCCAGAACTGTACACAATACTCCAGATCTTCACACAATACTCCAGAACTGTACACAATACTCCAGAGCTGTAAACAATGCTCCAGAACTGAACACAATACTCCAGAACTGTCCACTATACTCCAGAGCTGCACACAATACTCCAGAACTGTTCACAATACTCCAGAACTGTACACAATACTCCAGAGCTGTAAACAATGCTCCAGAACTGAACACAATACTCCAGAACTGTCCACAATACTCCAGAGCTGCACACAATACTCCAGAACTGCACACAATAATCCAGAACTGTTCACATTACTCCAGATCTGTACACAATGCTCCAGAACTGTACACAATACTCCAGGGCTGTACACAAGACTCCAGAACTGCACACAATATTCCAGAACTGTTCACAATACTCCAGATCTGTACACAATACTCCAGAGCAGCACATAATACTCCAGAACTGTACACAATACTCCAGAGCTGCACACAATACTCCAGAGCTGTTCACAATAGTCCACAACTGTACACAATACTCCAGAGCTGTACACAATACTCCAGAGCTGTCAAAAACACTCCAGAACTGTACACACTACTCTAGCACTGAACACAATACTCCAGAACTGTTCACAATGCACCAGAAATGTTCACAATACTCCAGCACTGTACACAATACTCCACAACTGCGCACAATCCTCCAGAATTGGATACAATACTCCAGAGCTGTCCACAATACTCCAGAGCTGTACACAATACTCCAGAGCTGTACCCAATACTCCAGTATTACACTCAATACTCCAGAGCCGTACACAATACTCCTGAACTGCACACAATACTCCAGAACTACACACACGACTCCAGAAATGCACATAATACTCCAGAACTGCACACAATACTCCAGAACTGCACACAATACTCCAGAACTGCACACAATACTCCAGAAATGCACACAATACTCCAGAACTGCACACAATACTCCAGAACTGCACACACTACTCCAGAACTGCACACAATACTCCAGAACTGCACACAATGCTCCAGAACTGAACACAATAATCCAGAGCTGTACACAATTCTCCAGAACTGTACACAATACTTCAGAGCTACACACAATACTCCAGAACTGTACACAATACTCCAGAACTGAACACAATACTCCAGAGCTGTACACAATTCTCCAGAACTGAACACAATACTCCAGAACTGTACACAATACTCCAGAACTGCGCACAATCCTCCAGAATTGGATACAATACTTCAGAGCTGTCCACAATACTCCAGAACTGCACACAATACTCCAGAACTGTACACAATACTCCAGATCTTCACACAATACTCCAGAACTGTACACAATACTCCAGAGCTGTAAACAATGCTCCAGAACTGAACACAATACTCCAGAACTGTCCACTATACTCCAGAGCTGCACACAATACTCCAGAACTGTTCACAATACTCCAGAACTGTACACAATACTCCAGAGCTGTAAACAATGCTCCAGAACTGAACACAATACTCCAGAACTGTCCACAATACTCCAGAGCTGCACACAATACTCCAGAACTGCACACAATAATCCAGAACTGTTCACATTACTCCAGATCTGTACACAATGCTCCAGAACTGTACACAATACTCCAGGGCTGTACACAAGACTCCAGAACTGCACACAATATTCCAGAACTGTTCACAATACTCCAGATCTGTACACAATGCTCCAGAACTGTACACAACACTCCAGCACTGTACACAATACTCCAGAGCAGCACATATTACTCCAGAACTGTACACAATACTCCAGAGCTGCACACAATACTCCAGAACTGTTCACAATACTCCAGATCTGTACACAATGCTCCAGAACTGTACACAACACTCCAGCACGGTACACAATACTCCAGAGCAGCACATAATACTCCAGAGCTGTACACAATGCTCCAGAGCTGTACACAATACTCCAGAGCTGTCAAAAACACTCCAGAACTGTACACACTACTCTAGCACTGAGCACAATACTCCAGAACTGTTCACAATGCACCAGAACTGTTCACAATACTCCAGCACTGTACACAATACTCCACAACTGCGCACAATCCTCCAGAATTGGATACAATACTCCAGAGCTGTCCACAATACTCCAGAGCTGTACACAATGCTCCAGAACTGAACACAATACTCCAGAACTGTACACAATACTCCAGAGCTGCACACAATACTCCAGGACTGTACACAATACTCCAGAGCTGTACACAATGCTCCAGAACTGAACACAATACTCCAGAACTGTCCACAATACTCCAGAGCTGCACACAATACTCCAAAACCATACACAACACTCCAGAGCTGTACACATTACTTCAGCACTGTACACAATACGCCAGCACTGTACACAATACACCAGCACTGTACACAATACTCCAGAACTGTTCACAGTACTCCAGAACTGTACACAATACTCCACAGCTGTCAAAAACACTCCAGAACTGTACACAATACTCCAGCGCTGTACACAATACTCCAGCATTGTACACAATAATCTAGAACTGCACACACTACTCCAGCACTGTACACAACACTCCAGACCTGTACCCAATACTCCAGTATTGAACTCAATACTCCAGCACAGTACACAATACTCCAGAACTGTACACAATACTCCAGCATTGTACACAATACTCCAGAACTGTACACAATACTCCAGAACTGTACACAATACTCCATCATTGTACACAATACTCCAGAACTGTACACAATACTCCAGAACTGTACACAATACTCCAGAGCTGTACCCAATACTCCAGTATTACACTCAATACTCCAGAGCTGTACACAATACTCCAGAGCTGCAGACAATACTCCCAAGCCGTACACAATACTCCTGAACTGCACGCAATACTCCAGAACTGCACAGACGACTCCAGAAATGCACATAATACTGCAGAACTGCACACAATACTCCAGAACTGCACACAATACTCCAGAAATGCACACAATACTCCAGAACTGCACACAATACTCCAGAACTGCACACACTACTCCAGAACTGCACACAATACTCCAGAACTGCACACAATACTCCAGAACTGAACACAATTCTCCAGAACTGTACACAATACTCCAGAGCTGTAAACAATGCTCCAGAACTGAACACAATACTCCAGAACTGTCCACTATACTCCAGATCTTCACACAATACTCCAGAACTGTACACAATACTCCAGAGCTGTAAACAATGCTCCAGAACTGAACACAATACTCCAGAACTGTCCGCTATACTCCAGAGCTGCACACAATACTCCAGAACTGTTCACAATACTCCAGAACTGTACACAATACTCCAGAGCTGTAAACAATGCTCCAGAACTGAACACAATACTCCAGAACTGTCCACAATACTCCAGAGCTGCACACAATACTCCAGAACTGCACACAATAATCCAGAACTGTTCACATTACTCCAGATCTGTACACAATGCTCCAGAACTGTACACAATACTCCAGGGCTGTACACAAGACTCCAGAACTGCACACAATATTCCAGAACTGTTCACAATACTCCAGATCTGTACACAATGCTCCAGAACTGTACACAACACTCCAGCACTGTACACAATACTCCAGAGCAGCACATAATACTCCAGAACTGTACACAATACTCCAGAGCTGCACACAATACTCCAGAACTGTTCACAATACTCCAGAACTGTACACAATACTCCAGAGCTTCACACAATACTCCAGAACTGTACACAATACTCCAGAGCTGTAAACAATGCTCCAGAACTGAACACAATAATCCAGAGCTGTACACAATGCTCCAGAACTGAACACAATACTCCAGAACTGTTCACATTACTCCAGATCTGTACACAATGCTCCAGAACTGTACACAATACTCCAGGGCTGTACACAAGACTCCAGAACTGCACGCAATATTCCAGAACTGTTCACATTACTCCAGATCTGTACACAATGCTCCAGAACTGTACACAACACTCCAGCACTGTACACAATACTCCAGAGCTGTACACAATACTCCCGAGCGGCACACAATACTCCAGAACTGTACACAATACTCCAGAGCTGTACACAATACTCCAGTATTGTACACAATAAGCTAGAACAACACACACGACTCCAGCAATGTACACAACACTCCAGAGCTGTACACAACACTCCAGAGCTGTACACAATACTCCAGAGCTGTACACAATACTCCAGAGCTGTCAAAAACACTCCAGAACTGTACACAACACTCCAGAGCTGTACACAATACTCCAGAGCTGTACACAATACTCCAGAGCTGTCAAAAACACTCCAGAACTGTACACACTACTCTAGCACTGAACACAATACTCCAGAACTGTTCACAATGCACCAGAACTGTTCACAATACTCCAGCACTGTACACAATACTCCACAACTGCGCACAATCCTCCAGAATTGGATACAATACTCCAGAGCTGTCCACAATACTCCAGAGCTGTACACAATGCTCCAGAACTGAACACAATACTCCAGAGCTGTACACAATCCTCCAGAATTGGATACAATACTCCAGAGCTGTCCACAATACTCCAGAACTGAACACAATACTCCAGAGCTGTACACAATGCTCCAGAACTGAACACAATACTCCAGAACTGTACACAATACTCCAGAGCTGCACACAATACTCCAGGACTGTACACAATACTCCAGAGCTGTACACAATGCTCCAGAACTGAACACAATACTCCAGAACTGTCCACAATACTCCAGAGCTGCACACAATACTCCAAAACCATACACAACACTCCAGAGCTGTACACATTACTTCAGCACTGTACACAATACGCCAGCACTGTACACAATACACCAGCACTGTACACAATACTCCAGAACTGTTCACAGTACTCCAGAACTGTACACAATACTCCACAGCTGTCAAAAACACTCCAGAACTGTACACAATACTCCAGCGCTGTACACAATACTCCAGCATTGTACACAATAATCTAGAACTGCACACACTACTCCAGCACTGTACACAACACTCCAGACCTGTACCCAATACTCCAGTATTGAACTCAATACTCCAGCACAGTACACAATACTCCAGAACTGTACACAATACTCCAGCATTGTACACAATACTCCAGAACTGTACACAATACTCCAGAACTGTACACAATACTCCATCATTGTACACAATACTCCATCATTGTACACAATACTCCAGAACTGTACACAATACTCCAGAACTGTACACAATACTCCAGAGCTGTACCCAATACTCCAGTATTACACTCAATACTCCAGAGCTGTACACAATACTCCAGAGCTGCAGACAATACTCCCAAGCCGTACACAATACTCCTGAACTGCACGCAATACTCCAGAACTGCACACACGACTCCAGAAATGCACATAATACTCCAGAACTGCACACAATACTCCAGAACTGCACACAATACTCCAGAAATGCACACAATACTCCAGAACTGCACACAATACTCCAGAACTGCACACACTACTCCAGAACTGCACACAATACTCCAGAACTGCACACAATACTCCAGAACTGAACACAATTCTCCAGAACTGTACACAATACTCCAGAGCTGTAAACAATGCTCCAGAACTGAACACAATACTCCAGAACTGTCCACTATACTCCAGATCTTCACACAATACTCCAGAACTGTACACAATACTCCAGAGCTGTAAACAATGCTCCAGAACTGAACACAATACTCCAGAACTGTCCGCTATACTCCAGAGCTGCACACAATACTCCAGAACTGTTCACAATACTCCAGAACTGTACACAATACTCCAGAGCTGTAAACAATGCTCCAGAACTGAACACAATACTCCAGAACTGTCCACAATACTCCAGAGCTGCACACAATACTCCAGAACTGCACACAATAATCCAGAACTGTTCACATTACTCCAGATCTGTACACAATGCTCCAGAACTGTACACAATACTCCAGGGCTGTACACAAGACTCCAGAACTGCACACAATATTCCAGAACTGTTCACAATACTCCAGATCTGTACACAATGCTCCAGAACTGTACACAACACTCCAGCACTGTACACAATACTCCAGAGCAGCACATAATACTCCAGAACTGTACACAATACTCCAGAGCTGCACACAATACTCCAGAACTGTTCACAATACTCCAGAACTGTACACAATACTCCAGAGCTTCACACAATACTCCAGAACTGTACACAATACTCCAGAGCTGTAAACAAAGCTCCAGAACTGAACACAATAATCCAGAGCTGTACACAATGCTCCAGAACTGAACACAATACTCCAGAACTGTTCACATTACTCCAGATCTGTACACAATGCTCCAGAACTGTACACAATACTCCAGGGCTGTACACAAGACTCCAGAACTGCACGCAATATTCCAGAACTGTTCACATTACTCCAGATCTGTACACAATGCTCCAGAACTGTACACAACACTCCAGCACTGTACACAATACTCCAGAGCTGTACACAATACTCCCGAGCGGCACACAATACTCCAGAACTGTACACAATACTCCAGAGCTGTACACAATACTCCAGTATTGTACACAATAAGCTAGAACTGCACACACGACTCCAGCAATGTACACAACACTCCAGAGCTGTACACAACACTCCAGAGCTGTACACAATACTCCAGAGCTGTACACAATACTCCAGAGCTGTCAAAAACACTCCAGAACTGTACACACTACTCTAGCACTGAACACAATACTCCAGAACTGTTCACAATGCACCAGAACTGTTCACAATACTCCAGCACTGTACACAATACTCCACAACTGCGCACAATCCTCCAGAATTGGATACAATACTCCAGAGCTGTCCACAATACTCCAGAGCTGTACACAATGCTCCAGAACTGAACACAATACTCCAGAGCTGTACACAATACTCCAGAACTGTTCACATTACTCCAGATCTGTACACAATGCTCCAGAACTGTACACAATACTCCAGGGCTGTACACAAGACTCCAGCACTGTACACAATACTCCAGCATTGTACACAATACTCCAGAATTGTACACAATACTCCAGAACTGTACACAATACTCCAGAACTGTACACAATACTCCAGAGCTGTACCCAATACTCCAGTATTACACTCAATACTCCAGAGCCGTACACAATACTCCTGAACTGCACACAATACTCCAGAACTGCACACACGACTCCAGAAATGCACATAATACTCCAGAACTGCACACAATACTCCAGAACTGCACACAATACTCCAGAACTGCACACAATACTCCAGAAATGCACACAATACTCCAGAACTGCACACAATACTCCAGAACTGCAAACACTACTCCAGAACTGCACACAATACTCCAGAACTGCACACAATACTCCAGAACTGAACACAATTCTCCAGAACTGTACACAATACTCCAGAGCTGTAAACAATGCTCCAGAACTGAACACAATAATCCAGAGCTGTACACAATTCTCCAGAACTGTACACAATACTTCAGAGCTACACACAATATTCCAGAACTGTACACAATACTCCAGAGCTGTACACAATGCTCCAGAACTGAACACAATACTCCAGAACTGTACACAATACTCCAGAACTGCGCACAATCCTCCAGAATTGGATACAATACTCCAGAGCTGTCCACAATATTCCAGAACTGCACACAATACTCCAGAACTGTACACAATACTCCAGAACTGTACACAATACTCCAGATCTTCACACAATACTCCAGAACTGTACACAATACTCCAGAGCTGTAAACAATGCTCCAGAACTGAACACAATACTCCAGAACTGTCCACTATACTCCAGAGCTGCACACAATACTCCAGAACTGTTCACAATACTCCAGAACTGTACACAATACTCCAGAGCTGTAAACAATGCTCCAGAACTGAACACAATACTCCAGAACTGTCCACAATACTCCAGAGCTGCACACAATACTCCAGAACTGCACACAATAATCCAGAACTGTTCACATTACTCCAGATCTGTACACAATGCTCCAGAACTGTACACAATACTCCAGGGCTGTACACAAGACTCCAGAACTGCACACAATATTCCAGAACTGTTCACAATACTCCAGATCTGTACACAATACTCCAGAGCAGCACATAATACTCCAGAACTGTACACAATACTCCAGAGCTGCACACAATACTCCAGAGCTGTTCACAATAGTCCACAACTGTACACAATACTCCAGAGCTGTCAAAAACACTCCAGAACTGTACACACTATTCTAGCACTGAACACAATACTCCAGAACTGTTCACAATGCACCAGAAATGTTCACAATACTCCAGCACTGTACACAATACTCCACAACTGCGCACAATCCTCCAGAATTGGATACAATACTCCAGAGCTGTCCACAATACTCCAGAGCTGTACACAATACTCCAGAGCTGTACCCAATACTCCAGTATTACACTCAATACTCCAGAGCCGTACACAATACTCCTGAACTGCACACAATACTCCAGAACTACACACACGACTCCAGAAATGCACATAATACTCCAGAACTGCACACAATACTCCAGAACTGCACACAATACTCCAGAACTGCACACAATACTCCAGAAATGCACACAATACTCCAGAACTGCACACAATACTCCAGAACTGCACACACTACTCCAGAACTGCACACAATACTCCAGAACTGCACACAATGCTCCAGAACTGAACACAATAATCCAGAGCTGTACACAATTCTCCAGAACTGTACACAATACTTCAGAGCTACACACAATACTCCAGAACTGTACACAATACTCCAGAACTGAACACAATACTCCAGAGCTGTACACAATTCTCCAGAACTGAACACAATACTCCAGAACTGTACACAATACTCCAGAACTGCGCACAATCCTCCAGAATTGGATACAATACTTCAGAGCTGTCCACAATACTCCAGAACTGCACACAATACTCCAGAACTGTACACAATACTCCAGATCTTCACACAATACTCCAGAACTGTACACAATACTCCAGAGCTGTAAACAATGCTCCAGAACTGAACACAATACTCCAGAACTGTCCACTATACTCCAGAGCTGCACACAATACTCCAGAACTGTTCACAATACTCCAGAACTGTACACAATACTCCAGAGCTGTAAACAATGCTCCAGAACTGAACACAATACTCCAGAACTGTACACAATACTCCAGAGCTGCACACAATACTCCAGAACTGCACACAATAATCCAGAACTGTTCACATTACTCCAGATCTGTACACAATGCTCCAGAACTGTACACAATACTCCAGGGCTGTACACAAGACTCCAGAACTGCACACAATATTCCAGAACTGTTCACAATACTCCAGATCTGTACACAATGCTCCAGAACTGTACACAACACTCCAGCACTGTACACAATACTCCAGAGCAGCACATATTACTCCAGAACTGTACACAATACTCCAGAGCTGCACACAATACTCCAGAACTGTTCACAATACTCCAGATCTGTACACAATGCTCCAGAACTGTACACAACACTCCAGCACGGTACACAATACTCCAGAGCAGCACATAATACTCCAGAGCTGTACACAATGCTCCAGAGCTGTACACAATACTCCAGAGCTGTCAAAAACACTCCAGAACTGTACACACTACTCTAGCACTGAACACAATACTCCAGAACTGTTCACAATGCACCAGAACTGTTCACAATACTCCAGCACTGTACACAATACTCCACAACTGCGCACAATCCTCCAGAATTGGATACAATACTCCAGAGCTGTCCACAATACTCCAGAGCTGTACACAATGCTCCAGAACTGAACACAATACTCCAGAACTGTACACAATACTCCAGAGCTGCACACAATACTCCAGGACTGTACACAATACTCCAGAGCTGTACACAATGCTCCAGAACTGAACACAATACTCCAGAACTGTCCACAATACTCCAGAGCTGCACACAATACTCCAAAACCATACACAACACTCCAGAGCTGTACACATTACTTCAGCACTGTACACAATACGCCAGCACTGTACACAATACACCAGCACTGTACACAATACTCCAGAACTGTTCACAGTACTCCAGAACTGTACACAATACTCCACAGCTGTCAAAAACACTCCAGAACTGTACACAATACTCCAGCGCTGTACACAATACTCCAGCATTGTACACAATAATCTAGAACTGCACACACTACTCCAGCACTGTACACAACACTCCAGACCTGTACCCAATACTCCAGTATTGAACTCAATACTCCAGCACAGTACACAATACTCCAGAACTGTACACAATACTCCAGCATTGTACACAATACTCCAGAACTGTACACAATACTCCAGAACTGTACACAATACTCCATCATTGTACACAATACTCCAGAACTGTACACAATACTCCAGAACTGTACACAATACTCCAGAGCTGTACCCAATACTCCAGTATTACACTCAATACTCCAGAGCTGTACACAATACTCCAGAGCTGCAGACAATACTCCCAAGCCGTACACAATACTCCTGAACTGCACGCAATACTCCAGAACTGCACAGACGACTCCAGAAATGCACATAATACTCCAGAACTGCACACAATACTCCAGAACTGCACACAATACTCCAGAAATGCACACAATACTCCAGAACTGCACACAATACTCCAGAACTGCACACACTACTCCAGAACTGCACACAATACTCCAGAACTGCACACAATACTCCAGAACTGAACACAATTCTCCAGAACTGTACACAATACTCCAGAGCTGTAAACAATGCTCCAGAACTGAACACAATACTCCAGAACTGTCCACTATACTCCAGATCTTCACACAATACTCCAGAACTGTACACAATACTCCAGAGCTGTAAACAATGCTCCAGAACTGAACACAATACTCCAGAACTGTCCGCTATACTCCAGAGCTGCACACAATACTCCAGAACTGTTCACAATACTCCAGAACTGTACACAATACTCCAGAGCTGTAAACAATGCTCCAGAACTGAACACAATACTCCAGAACTGTCCACAATACTCCAGAGCTGCACACAATACTCCAGAACTGCACACAATAATCCAGAACTGTTCACATTACTCCAGATCTGTACACAATGCTCCAGAACTGTACACAATACTCCAGGGCTGTACACAAGACTCCAGAACTGCACACAATATTCCAGAACTGTTCACAATACTCCAGATCTGTACACAATGCTCCAGAACTGTACACAACACTCCAGCACTGTACACAATACTCCAGAGCAGCACATAATACTCCAGAACTGTACACAATACTCCAGAGCTGCACACAATACTCCAGAACTGTTCACAATACTCCAGAACTGTACACAATACTCCAGAGCTTCACACAATACTCCAGAACTGTACACAATACTCCAGAGCTGTAAACAATGCTCCAGAACTGAACACAATAATCCAGAGCTGTACACAATGCTCCAGAACTGAACACAATACTCCAGAACTGTTCACATTACTCCAGATCTGTACACAATGCTCCAGAACTGTACACAATACTCCAGGGCTGTACACAAGACTCCAGAACTGCACGCAATATTCCAGAACTGTTCACATTACTCCAGATCTGTACACAATGCTCCAGAACTGTACACAACACTCCAGCACTGTACACAATACTCCAGAGCTGTACACAATACTCCCGAGCGGCACACAATACTCCAGAACTGTACACAATACTCCAGAGCTGTACACAATACTCCAGTATTGTACACAATAAGCTAGAACTGCACACACGACTCCAGCAATGTACACAACACTCCAGAGCTGTACACAACACTCCAGAGCTGTACACAATACTCCAGAGCTGTACACAATACTCCAGAGCTGTCAAAAACACTCCAGAACTGTACACACTACTCTAGCACTGAACACAATACTCCAGAACTGTTCACAATGCTCCAGAACTGTTCACAATACTCCAGCACTGTACACAATGCTCCAGAACTGAACACAATACTCCAGAACTGTACACAATGCTCCAGAGCTGTCCACAATACTCCAGAGCTGTACACAATGCTCCAGAACTGAACACAATACTCCAGAGCTGTACACAATGCTCCAGAGCTGCACACAATACTCCAGGACTGTACACAATACTCCAGAGCTGCACACAATACTCCAGGACTGTACACAATACTCCAGAGCTGTACACAATGCTCCAGAACTGAACACAATACTCCAGAACTGTCCACAATACTCCAGAGCTGCACACAATACTCCAAAACCATACACAACACTCCAGAGCTGTACACATTACCTCAGCACTGTACACAATACGCCAGCACTGTACACAATACACCAGCACTGTACACAATACTCCAGAACTGTTCACAGTACTCCAGAACTGTACACAATACTCCACAGCTGTCAAAAACACTCCAGAACTGTACACAATACTCCAGCGCTGTACACAATACTCCAGCATTGTACACAATAATCTAGAACTGCACACACTACTCCAGCACTGTACACAACACTCCAGACCTGTACCCAATACTCCAGTATTGAACTCAATACTCCAGCACAGTACACAATACTCCAGAACTGTACACAATACTCCATCATTGTACACAATACTCCAGAACTGTTCACAATACTCCAGAACTGTACACAATACTCCAGAGCTGTAAACAATGCTCCAGAACTGAACACAATACTCCAGAACTGTACACAATACTCCAGAGCTGCACACAATACTCCAGAACTGCACACAATAATCCAGAACTGTTCACATTACTCCAGATCTGTACACAATGCTCCAGAACTGTACACAATACTCCAGGGCTGTACACGAGACTCCAGAACTGCACACAATATTCCAGAACTGTTCACAATACTCCAGATCTGTACACAATGCTCCAGAACTGTACACAACACTCCAGCACTGTACACAATACTCCAGAGCAGCACATAATACTCCAGAACTGTACACAATATTCCAGAGCTGCACACAATACTCCAGAACTGTTCACAATACTCCAGAACTGTACACAATACTCCAGAGCTGTACACAATACTCCAGAGCTGTCAAAAACACTCCAGAACTGTACACACTACTCTAGCACTGAACACAATACTCCAGAACTGTTCACAATGCACCAGAACTGTTCACAATACTCCAGCACTGTACACAATACTCCACAACTGCGCACAATCCTCCAGAATTGGATACAATACTCCAGAGCTATCCACAATACTCCAGAGCTGTACACAATGCTCCAGAACTGAACACAATACTCCAGAACTGTACACAATACTCCAGAGCTGCACACAATACTCCAGGACTGTACACAATACTCCAGAGCTGTACACAATGCTCCAGAACTGAACACAATACTCCAGAACTGTCCACAATACTCCAGAGCTGCACACATTACTTCAGCACTGTACACAATACGCCAGCACTGTACACAATACACCAGCACTGTACACAATACTCCAGAACTGTTCACAGTACTCCAGAACTGTACACAATACTCCACAGCTGTCAAAAACACTCCAGAACTGTACACAATACTCCAGCGCTGTACACAATACTCCAGCATTGTACACAATAATCTAGAACTGCACACACTACTCCAGCACTGTACACAACACTCCAGACCTGTACCCAATACTCCAGTATTGAACTCAATACTCCAGCACAGTACACAATACTCCAGAACTGTACACAATACTCCAGCATTGTACACAATACTCCAGAACTGTACACAATACTCCAGAACTGTACACAATACTCCATCATTGTACACAATACTCCAGAACTGTACACAATACTCCAGAACTGTACACAATACTCCAGAGCTGTACACAATACTCCAGAGCTGCAGACAATACTCCCAAGCAGTACACAATACTCCTGAACTGCACGCAATACTCCAGAACTGCACACACGACTCCAGAAATGCACATAATACTCCAGAACTGCACACAATACTCCAGAACTGCACACAATACTCCAGAACTGCACACAATACTCCAGAAATGCACACAATACTCCAGAAATGCACACAATACTCCAGAACTGCACACACTACTCCAGAACTGCACACAATACTCCAGAACTGCACACAATACTCCAGAACTGAACACAATTCTCCAGAACTGTA
The DNA here is from genome assembly GCF_047496795.1 of Chiloscyllium punctatum. Lineage (NCBI taxonomy): Eukaryota > Metazoa > Chordata > Chondrichthyes > Orectolobiformes > Hemiscylliidae > Chiloscyllium > Chiloscyllium punctatum. Next base: position 524,433 of record NC_092764.1, on the reverse strand, counting down.
CACAATACTCCAGAGCTGTAAACAATGCTCCAGAACTGAACACAATACTCCAGAACTGTCCACTATACTCCAGATCTTCACACAATACTCCAGAACTGTACACAATACTCCAGAGCTGTAAACAATGCTCCAGAACTGAACACAATACTCCAGAACTGTCCACTATACTCCAGAGCTGCACACAATACTCCAGAACTGTTCACAATACTCCAGAACTGTACACAATACTCCAGAGCTGTAAACAATGCTCCAGAACTGAACACAATACTCCAGAACTGTCCACAATACTCCAGAGCTGCACACAATACTCCAGAACTGCACACAATAATCCAGAACTGTTCACATTACTCCAGATCTGTACACAATGCTCCAGAACTGTACACAATACTCCAGGGCTGTACACAAGACTCCAGAACTGCACACAATATTCCAGAACTGTTCACAATACTCCAGATCTGTACACAATGCTCCAGAACTGTACACAACACTCCAGCACTGTACACAATACTCCAGAGCAGCACATAATACTCCAGAACTGTACACAATACTCCAGAGCTGCACACAATACTCCAGAACTGTTCACAATACTCCAGAACTGTACACAATACTCCAGAGCTTCACACAATACTCCAGAACTGTACACAATACTCCAGAGCTGTAAACAATGCTCCAGAACTGAACACAATAATCCAGAGCTGTAAACAATGCTCCAGAACTGAACACAATACTCCAGAACTGTTCACATTACTCCAGATCTGTACACAATGCTCCAGAACTGTACACAATACTCCAGGGCTGTACACAAGACTCCAGAACTGCACGCAATATTCCAGAACTGTTCACATTACTCCAGATCTGTACACAATGCTCCAGAACTGTACACAACACTCCAGCACTGTACACAATACTCCCGAGCGGCACACAATACTCCAGAACTGTACACAATACTCCAGAGCCGTACACAATACTCCTGAACTGCACACAATACTCCAGAACTGCACACACGACTCCAGAAATGCACATAATACTCCAGAACTGCACACAATACTCCAGAACTGCACACAATACTCCAGAACTGCACACAATACTCCAGAAATGCACACAATACTCCAGAACTGCACACAATACTCCAGAACTGCACACACTACTCCAGAACTGCACACAATACTCCAGAACTGCACACAATACTCCAGAACTGAACACAATTCTCCAGAACTGTACACAATACTCCAGAGCTGTAAACAATACTCCAGAACTGTACACAATACTTCAGAGCTACACACAATACTCCAGAACTGTACACAATACTCCAGAGCTGTACACAATGCTCCAGAACTGAACACAATACTCCAGAACTGTACACAATACTCCGGAACTGCGCACAATCCTCCAGAATTGGATACAATACTCCAGAGCTGTCCACAATACTCCAGAACTGCACACAATACTCCAGAACTGTACACAATACTCCAGAACTGTACACAACACTCCAGATCTTCACAAAATACTCCAGAACTGTACACAATACTCCAGAGCTGTAAACAATGCTCCAGAACTGAACACAATACTCCAGAACTGCACACACACAACTCCAGAACTGCACACAATACTCCAGAACTGCACACAATACTCCAGAACTGAACACAATTCTCCAGAACTGTACACAATACCCCAGAGCTGTAAACAATGCTCCAGAACTGAACACAATACTCCAGAACTGTCCACTATACTCCAGATCTTCACACAATACTCCAGAACTGTACACAATACTCCAGAGCTGTAAACAATGCTCCAGAACTGAACACAATACTCCAGAACTGTCCACTATACTCCAGAGCTGCACACAATACTCCAGAACTGTTCACAATACTCCAGAACTGTACACAATACTCCAGAGCTGTAAACAATGCTCCAGAACTGAACACAATACTCCAGAACTGTCCACAATACTCCAGAGCTGCACACAATACTCCAGAACTGCACACAATAATCCAGAACTGTTCACATTACTCCAGATCTGTACACAATACTCCAGAACTGTACACAATACTCCAGAACTGTACACAATACTTCAGAGCTACACACAATACTCCAGAACTGTACACAATACTCCAGAGCTGTACACAATGCTCCAGAACTGAACACAATACTCCAGAACTGTACACAATACTCCAGAACTGCGCACAATCCTCCAGAATTGGATACAATACTCCAGAGCTGTCCACAATACTCCAGAACTGTACACAATACTCCAGAACTGTACACAATACTCCAGAACTGTACACAATACTCCAGATCTTCACACAATACTCCAGAACTGTACACAATACTCCAGAGCTGTAAACAATGCTCCAGAACTGAACACAATACTCCAGAACTGTCCACTATACTCCAGAGCTGCACACAATACTCCAGAACTGTTCACAATACTCCAGAACTGTACACAGTACTCCAGAGCTGTAAACAATGCTCCAGAACTGAACACAATACTCCAGAACTGTACACAATACTCCAGAGCTGCACACAATACTCCAGAACTGCACACAATAATCCAGAACTGTTCACATTACTCCAGATCTGTACACAATGCTCCAGAACTGTACACAATACTCCAGGGCTGTACACAAGACTCCAGAACTGCACACAATATTACAGAACTGTTCACAATACTCCAGATCGGTACACAGTGCTCCAGAACTGTACACAACACTCCAGCACTGTACACAATACTCCAGAGCAGCACATAATACTCCAGAACTGTACACAATACTCCAGAGCTGCACACAATACTCCAGAACTGTTCACAATACACAATACTCCAGAACTGTACACAATACTCCAGATCTTCACACAATACTCCAGAACTGTACACAAAACTCCCGAGCTGTACCCAATACTCCAGTATTACACTCAATACTCCAGAGCTGTACACAATACTCCTGAACTGCACACAATACTCCAGAACTGTACACAATACTCCAGAGCCGTACACAATACTCCTGAACTGCACACAATACTCCAGAACTGCACACACGACTCCAGAAATGCACATAATACTCCAAAACTGCACACAATACTCCAGAACTGCACACAATACTCCAGAACTGCACACAATACTCCAGAACTGCACACAATACTCCAGAAATGCACACAATACTCCAGAACTGCACACACTACTCCAGAACTGCACACAATACTCCAGAACTGCACACAATACTCCAGAACTGAACACAATTCTCCAGAACTGTACACAATACTCCAGAGCTGTAAACAATACTCCAGAACTGTACACAATACTTCAGAGCTACACACAATACTCCAGAACTGTACACAATACTCCAGAGCTGTACACAATGCTCCAGAACTGAACACAATACTCCAGAACTGTACACAATACTCCAGAACTGCGCACAATCCTCCAGAATTGGATACAATACTCCAGAGCTGTCCACAATACTCCAGAACTGTACACAATACTCCAGAACTGTACACAATACTCCAGAACTGTACACAATACTCCAGATCTTCACACAATACTCCAGAACTGTACACAATACTCCAGAGCTGTAAACAATGCTCCAGAACTGAACACAATACTCCAGAACTGTCCACTATACTCCAGAGCTGCACACAATACTCCAGAACTGTTCACAATACTCCAGAACTGTACACAGTACTCCAGAGCTGTAAACAATGCTCCAGAACTGAACACAATACTCCAGAACTGTACACAATACTCCAGAGCTGCACACAATACTCCAGAACTGCACACAATAATCCAGAACTGTTCACATTACTCCAGATCTGTACACAATGCTCCAGAACTGTACACAATACTCCAGGGCTGTACACAAGACTCCAGAACTGCACACAATATTCCAGAACTGTTCACAATACTCCAGATCTGTACACAATGCTCCAGAACTGTACACAACACTCCAGCACTGTACACAATACTCCAGAGCAGCACATAATACTCCAGAACTGTACACAATACTCCAGAGCTGCACACAATACTCCAGAACTGTACACAATACTCCAGAGCTGCACACAATACTCCAGAACTGTACACAATACTCCAGAGCTGCACACAATACTCCAGGACTGTACACAATACTCCAGAGCTGTACACAATGCTCCAGAACTGAACACAATACTCCAGAACTGTCCACAATACTCCAGAGCTGCACACAATACTCCAAAACCATACACAACACTCCAGAGCTGTACACATTACCTCAGCACTATACACAATACGCCAGCACTGTACACAATACACCAGCACTGTACACAATACTCCAGAACTGTTCACAGTACTCCAGAACTGTACACAATACTCCACAGCTGTCAAAAACACTCCAGAACTGTACACAATACTCCAGCGCTGTACACAATACTCCAGCATTGTACACAATACTCCAGAATTGTACACAATACTCCAGAACTGTACACAATACTCCAGAGCTGTACCCAATACTCCAGTATTACACTCAATATTCCAGAGCTGTACACAATACTCCAGAGCTGCAGACAATACTCCAGAACAGTACACAATATGCAGGAACTGCACACAATTCTCCAGATCTGCAGACAATATTCCAGAGCTGTCCACAATGCTCCAGAACTGAACACAATTCTCCAGAACTGTACACGATACTCCAGAGCTACACACAATACTCCAGAACTGTACACAATACTCCAGAACTGTACACAATACTCCAGAGCGGTACACCATACTCCAGAGCTGTACACAATACTCCACAACTGCGCACAATCCTCCAGAATTGGATACAATACTCCAGAACTGTACACAATACGCCAGAGCTGTACACAATCCTCCAGAACTGCACTCAATACTCCCGAGCCGTACACAATACTCCAGAACGGTACACCATACTCCAGAGCTATACACAATACTCCACAACTGCGCACAATCCTCCAGAATTGGATACAATACTCCAGAACTGTACACAATACTCCAGAGCTGTACACAATCCTCCAGAACTGCACTCAATACTCCCGAGCCATACACAATACTCCTGAACTGCACACACTACTCCAGAACTGTTCACAATACTCCAGAAATGCACACAATACTCCAGAGCTGTACACAATGCTCCAGCACTGTACACAATACTTCAGAGCTACACACAATACTCCAGAATTGTACACAATACTCCAGAGCTGTACACAATGCTCCAGAACTGAACACAATACTCCAGAACTGTACACAATACTCCAGAACTGCGCACAATCCTCCAGAATTGGATACAATACTCCAGAGCTGTCCACAATACTCCAGAACTGCACACAATACTCCAGAACTGTACACAATACTCCAGAACTGTACACAATACTCCAGATCTTCACACAATACTCCAGAACTGTACACAATACTCCAGAGCTGTAAACAATGCTCCAGAACTGAACACAATACTCCAGAACTGTCCACTATACTCCAGAGCTGCACACAATACTCCAGAACTGTTCACAATACTCCAGAACTGTACACAGTACTCCAGAGCTGTAAACAATGCTCCAGAACTGAACACAATACTCCAGAACTGTACACAATACTCCAGAGCTGCACACAATACTCCAGAACTGCACACAATAATCCAGAACTGTTCACATTACTCCAGATCTGTACACAATGCTCCAGAACTGTACACAAAACTCCAGGGCTGTACACAAGACTCCAGAACTGCACACAGTATTCCAGAACTGTTCACAATACTCCAGATCTGTACACAATGCTCCAGAACTGTACACAACACTCCAGCACTGTACACAATACTCCAGAGCAGCACATAATACTCCAGAACTGTACACAATACTCCAGAGCTGCACACAATACTCCAGAACTGTACACAATACTCCAGAGCTGCACACAATACTCCAGGACTGTACACAATACTCCAGAGCTGCACACAATACTCCAGGACTGTACACAATACTCCAGAGCTGTACACAATACTCCAGAACTGAACACAATACTCCAGAACTGTCCACAATACTCCAGAGCTGCACACAATACTCCAAAACCATACACAACACTCCAGAGCTGTACACATTACCTCAGCACTGTACACAATACGCCAGCACTGTACACAATACACCAGCACTGTACACAATACTCCAGAACTGTTCACAGTACTGCAGAACTGTACACAATACTCCACAGCTGTCAAAAACACTCCAGAACTGTACACAATACTCCAGCGCTGTACACAATACTCCAGCATTGTACACAATAATCTAGAACTGCACACACTACTCCAGCACTGTACACAACACTCCAGACCTGTACCCAATACTCCAGTATTGAACTCAATACTCCAGCACAGTACACAATACTCCAGAACTGTACACAATACTCCAGCATTGTACACAATACTCCAGAACTGTACACAATACTCCAGAACTGTACACAATACTCCAGCATTGTACACAATACTCCAGAACTGTACACAATACTCCAGAACTGTACACAATACTCCAGAGCTGTACCCAATACTCCAGTATTACACTCAATACTCCAGAGCTGTACACAATACTCCAGAGCTGCACACAATACTTCCAAGCCGTACACAATACTCCTGAACTGCACACAATACTCCAGAACTGCACACACGACTCCAGAAATGCACATAATACTCCAGAACTGTACACAACACTCCAGCACTGTACACAATACTCCAGAGCAGCACATAATACTCCAGAACTGTACACAATACTCCAGAGCTGCACACAATACTCCAGAACTGTACACAATACTCCAGAGCTTCACACAATACTCCAGAACTGTACACAATACTCCAGAGCTGTAAACAATGCTCCAGAACTGAACACAATAATCCAGAGCTGTACACAATGCTCCAGAACTGAACACAATACTCCAGAACTGTTCACATTACTCCAGATCTGTACACAATGCTCCAGAACTGTACACAATACTCCAGGGCTGTACACAAGACTCCAGAACTGCACGCAATATTCCAGAACTGTTCACATTACTCCAGATCTGTACACAATGCTCCAGAACTGTACACAATGCTCCAGAACTGCACACAACACTCCAGCACTGTACACAATACTCCAGCATTGTACACAATACTCCAGAATTGTACACAATACTCCAGAACTGTACACAATACTCCAGAGCTGTACCCAATACTCCAGTATTGCACTCAATATTCCAGAGCTGTACACAATACTCCAGAGCTGCAGACAATACTCCAGGACAGTACACAATATGCAGGAACTGCACACAATTCTCCAGATCTGCAGACAATATTCCAGAGCTGTCCACAATGCTCCAGAACTGAACACAATTCTCCAGAACTGTACACAATACTCCAGAGCTACACACAATACTCCAGAACTGTACACAATACTCCAGAACGGTACACCATACTCCAGAGCTGTACACAATACTCCACAACTGCGCACAATCCTCCAGAATTGGATACAATACTCCAGAACTGTACACAATACTCCAGAGCTGTACACAATCCTCCAGAACTGCACTCAATACTCCCAGGCCATACACAATACTCCTGAACTGCACACACTACTCCAGAACTGTTCACAATACTCCAGAAATGCACACAATACTCCAGAGCTGTACACAATGCTCCAGAACTGAACACAATACTCCAGAACTGTCCACTATACTCCAGAGCTGCACACAATACTCCAGAACTGTTCACAATACTCCAGAACTGTACACAATACTCCAGAACTGTTCACAATACTCCAGAACTGAACACAATACTCCAGCATTGTACACAATACTCCAGAACTGTACACAATACTCCAGAACTGTACACAATACTCCAGAGCTGTACCCAATACTCCAGTATTGCACTCAATATTCCAGAGCTGTACACAATACTCCAGAGCTGCAGACAATACTCCAGAACAGTACACAATATGCAGGAACTGCACACAATTCTCCAGATCTGCAGACAATATTACAGAGCTGTCCACAATGCTCCAGAACTGAACACAATTCTCCAGAACTGTACACAATACTCCAGAGCTACACACAATACTCCAGAACTGTACACAATACTCCAGAACGGTACACCATACTCCAGCGCTGTACACAATACTCCACAACTGCGCACAATCCTCCAGAATTGGATACAATACTCCAGAACTGTACACAATACTCCAGAGCTGTACACAATCCTCCAGAACTGCACTCAATACTCCCGGGCCATACACAATACTCCTGAACTGCACACACTACTCCAGAACTGTTCACAATACTCCAGAAATGCACACAATACTCCAGAGCTGTACACAATGCTCCAGAATTGGATACAATACTCCAGAACTGTACACAATACTCCAGAGCTGCACACAATACTCCAGAACTGTACACAATACTCCAGAGCTGTACACAATGCTCCAGAACTGAACACAATACTCCAGAACTGTCCACAATACTCCAGAGCTGCACACAATACTCCAAAACTATACACAACACTCCAGAGCTGTACACATTACTTCAGCACTGTACACAATACGCCAGCACTATACACAATACACCAGCACTGTACACAATACTCCAGAACTGTTCACAGTATTCCAGAACTGTACACAATACTCCACAGCTGTCAAAAACACTCCAGAACTGTACACAATACTCCAGCGCTGTACACAATACTCCAGCATTGTACACAATAATCTAGAACTGCACACACTACTCCAGCACTGTACACAACACTCCAGACCTGTACCCAATACTCCAGTATTGAACTCAATACTCCAGCACAGTACACAATACTCCAGAACTGTACACAATACTCCAGCATTGTACACAATACTCCAGAACTGTACACAATACTCCAGAACTGTACACAATACTCCAGCATTGTACACAATACTCCAGAACTGTACACAATACTCCAGAACTGTACACAATACTCCAGAGCTGTACCCAATACTCCAGTATTACACTCAATACTCCAGAGCTGTACACAATACTCCAGAGCTGCAGACAATACTCCCAAGCCGTACACAATACTCCTGAACTGCACACAATACTCCAGAACTGCACACACGACTCCAAAAATGCACATAATACTCCAGAACTGCACACAATACTCCAGAACTGCACACAATACTCCAGAACTGCACACAATACTCCAGAAATGCACACAATACTCCAGAACTGCACACACTACTCCAGAACTGCACACAATACTCCAGAACTGCACACAAGACTCCAGAACTGAACACAATTCTCCAGAACTGTACACAATACTCCAGAGCTGTAAACAATGCTCCAGAACTGAACACAATAATCCAGAGCTGTACACAATTCTCCAGAACTGTACACAATACTTCAGAGCTACACACAATACTCCAGAACTGTACACAATACTCCAGAACTGAACACAATACTCCAGAGCTGTACACAATGCTCCAGAACTGAACACAATACTCCAGAACTGTACACAATACTCCAGAACTGCGCACAATCCTCCAGAATTGGATACAATACTCCAGAGCTGTCCACAATACTCCAGAACTGCACACAATACTCCAGAACTGTACACAATACTCCAGATCTTCACACAATACTCCAGAACTGTACACAATACTCCAGAGCTGTAAACAATGCTCCAGAACTGCACACAATACTCCAGAACTGTCCACTATACTCCAGAGCTGCACACAATACTCCAGAACTGGTCACAATACTCCAGAACTGTTCACATTACTCCAGATCTGTACACAATGCTCCAGAACTGTACACAATACTCCAGGGCTGTACACAAGACTCCAGAACTGCACACAATATTCCAGAACTGTTCACAATACTCCAGATCTGTACACAATGCTCCAGAACTGTACACAACACTCCAGCACTGTACACAATACTCCAGAGCAGCACATAATACTCCAGAACTGTACACAATACTCCAGAGCTGCACACAATACTCCAGAACTGTTCACAATACTCGAGAACTGTACACAATACTCCAGAGCTTCACACAATACTCCGGAACTGTACACAATACTCCAGAGCTGTACACAATGCTCCAGAACTGAACACAATACTCCAGAACTGTTCACATTACTCCAGATCTGTACACAATGCTCCAGAACTGTACCCAATACTCCAGGGCTGTACACAAGACTCCAGCACTGTACACAATACTCCAGCATTGTACACAATACTCCAGAATTGTACACAATACTCCAGAACTGTACACAATACTCCAGAGCTGTACCCAATACTCCAGTATTACACTCAATATTCCAGAGCTGTACACAATACTCCAGAGCTGCAGACAATACTCCAGAACAGTACACAATATGCAGGAACTGCACACAATTCTCCAGATCTGCAGACAATATTCCAGAGCTGTCCACAATGCTCCAGAACTGAACACAATTCTCCAGAACTGTACACGATACTCCAGAGCTACACACAATACTCCAGAACTGTACACAATACTCCAGAACTGTACACAATACTCCAGAGCGGTACACCATACTCCAGAGCTGTACACAATACTCCACAACTGCGCACAATCCTCCAGAATTGGATACAATACTCCAGAACTGTACACAATACGCCAGAGCTGTACACAATCCTCCAGAACTGCACTCAATACTCCCGAGCCGTACACAATACTCAAGAACGGTACACCATACTCCAGAGCTGTACACAATACTCCACAACTGCGCACAATCCTCCAGAATTGGATACAATACTCCAGAATTGTACACAATACTCCAGAACTGCACACAATACTCCAGAGCTGTACACAATCCTCCAGAACTGCACTCAATACTCCCGAGCCATACACAATACTCCTGAACTGCACACACTACTCCAGAACTGTTCACAATACTCCAGAAATGCACACAATACTCCAGAGCTGTACACAATGCTCCAGAACTGTACACAATACTTCAGAGCTACACACAATACTCCAGAATTGTACACAATACTCCAGAGCTGTACACAATGCTCCAGAACTGAACACAATACTCCAGAACTGTACACAATACTCCAGAACTGCGCACATGCTCCAGAATTGGATACAATACTCCAGAGCTGTCCACAATACTCCAGAACTGCACACAATACTCCAGAACTGTACACAATACTCCAGAACTGTACACAATACTCCAGATCTTCACACAATACTCCAGAACTGTACACAATACTCCAGAGCTGTAAACAATGCTCCAGAACTGAACACAATACTCCAGAACTGTCCACTATACTCCAGAGCTGCACACAATACTCCAGAACTGTTCACAATACTCCAGAACTGTACACAGTACTCCAGAGCTGTAAACAATGCTCCAGAACTGAACACAATACTCCAGAACTGTACACAATACTCCAGAGCTGCACACAATACTCCAGAACTGTTCACATTACTCCAGATCTGTACACAATGCTCCAGAACTGTACACAATACTCCAGGGCTGTACACAAGACTCCAGAACTGCACACAATATTCCAGAACTGTTCACAATACTCCAGATCTGTACACAATGCTCCAGAACTGTACACAACACTCCAGCACTGTACACAATACTCCAGAGCAGCACATAATACTCCAGAACTGTACACAATACTCCAGAGCTGCACACAATACTCCAGAACTGTACACAATACTCCAGAGCTGCACACAATACTCCAGGACTGTACACAATACTCCAGAGCTGCACACAATACTCCAGGACTGTACACAATACTCCAGAGCTGTACACAATGCTCCAGAACTGAACACAATACTCCAGAACTGTCCACAATACTCCAGAGCTGCACACAATACTCCAAAACCATACACAACACTCCAGAGCTGTACACATTACCTCAGCACTGTACACAATACGCCAGCACTGTACACAATACACCAGCACTGTACACAATACTCCAGAACTGTTCACAGTACTCCAGAACTGTACACAATACTCCACAGCTGTCAATAACACTCCAGAACTGTACACAATACTCCAGCGCTGTACACAATACTCCAGCATTGTACACAATAATCTAGAACTGCACACACTACTCCAGCACTGTACACAACACTCCAGACCTGTACCCAATACTCCAGTATTGAACTCAATACTCCAGCACAGTACACAATACTCCAGAACTGTACACAATACTCCAGCATTGTACACAATACTCCAGAATTGTACACAATACTCCAGAACTGTACACAATACTCCAGCATTGTACACAATACTCCAGAACTGTACACAATACTCCAGAACTGTACACAATACTCCAGCATTGTACACAATACTCCAGAATTGTACACAATACTCCAGAACTGTACACAATACTCCAGCATTGTACACAATACTCCAGAACTGTACACAATACTCCAGCATTGTACACAATACTCCAGAACTGTATACAATACTCCAGCATTGTACACAATACTCCAGAACTGTACACAATACTCCAGAACTGTACACAATACTCCAGCATTGTACACAATACTCCAGAACTGTACACAATACTCCAGAACTGTACACAATACTCCAGAGCTGTACCCAATACTCCAGTATTACACTCAATACTCCAGAGCTGTACACAATACTCCAGAGCTGCACACAATACTCCCAAGCCGTACACAATACTCCTGAACTGCACACAATACTCCAGAACTGCACACACGACTCCAGAAATGCACATAATACTCCAGAACTGTACACAACACTCCAGCACTGTACACAATACTCCAGAGCAGCACATAATACTCCAGAACTGTACACAATACTCCAGAGCTGCACACAATACTCCAGAACTGTACACAATACTCCAGAGCTTCACACAATACTCCAGAACTGTACACAATACTCCAGAGCTGTAAACAATGCTCTAGAACTGAACACAATAATCCAGAGCTGTACACAATGCTCCAGAACTGAACACAATACTCCAGAACTGTTCACATTACTCCAGATCTGTACACAATGCTCCAGAACTGTACACAATACTCCAGGGCTGTACACAAGACTCCAGAACTGCACGCAATATTCCAGAACTGTTCACATTACTCCAGATCTGTACACAATGCTCCAGAACTGTACACAATGCTCCAGAACTGCACACAACACTCCAGCACTGTACACAATACTCCAGCATTGTACACAATACTCCAGAATTGTACACAATACTCCAGAACTGCACACAATACTCCAGAGCTGTACCCAATACTCCAGTATTGCACTCAATATTCCAGAGCTGAACACAATACTCCAGAGCTGCAGACAATACTCCAGAACAGTACACAATATGCAGGAACTGCACACAATTCTCCAGATCTGCAGACAATATTCCAGAGCTGTCCACAATGCTCCAGAACTGAACACAATTCTCCAGAACTGTACACAATACTCCCGAGCTACACACAATACTCCAGAACTGTACACAATACTCCAGAACGGTACACCATACTCCAGAGCTGTACACAATACTCCACAACTGCGCACAATCCTCCAGAATTGGATACAATACTCCAGAACTGTACACAATACTCCAGAGCTGTACACAATCCTCCAGAACTGCACTCAATACTCCCAGGCCATACACAATACTCCTGAACTGCACACACTACTCCAGAACTGTTCACAATACTCCAGAAATGCACACAATACTCCAGAGCTGTACACAATGCTCCAGAACTGAACACAATACTCCAGAACTGTACACAATACTCCAGAGCTGCACACAATACTCCAGAACTGTACACAATACTCCAGAGCTGCACACAATGCTCCACAACTGAACACAATACTCCAGAACTGTCCACAATACTCCAGAGCTGCACACAATACGCCAGCACTATACACAATACGCCAGCACTATACACAATACACCAGCACTGTACACAATACTCCAGAACTGTTCACAGTATTCCAGAACTGTACACAATACTCCACAGCTGTCAAAAACACTCCAGAACTGTACACAATACTCCAGCGCTGTACACAATACTCCAGCATTGTACACAATAATCTAGAACTGCACACACTACTCCAGCACTGTACACAACACTCCAGACCTGTAACCAATACTCCAGTATTGAACTCAATACTCCAGCACAGTACACAATACTCCAGAACTGTACACAATACTCCAGCATTGTACACAATACTCCAGAACTGTACACAATACTCCAGAACTGCACACAATACTCCAGAACTGCACACACGACTCCAGAAATGCACATAATACTCCAGAACTGCACACAATACTCCAGAACTGCACACAATACTCCAGAACTGCACACAATACTCCAGAAATGCACACAATACTCCAGAACTGCACACACTACTCCAGAACTGCACACAATACTCCAGAACTGCACACAAGACTCCAGAACTGAACACAATACTTCAGAGCTACACACAATACTCCAGAACTGTACACAATACTTCAGAGCTACACACAATACTCCAGAACTGTACACAATACTCCAGAGCTGTACACAATGCTCCAGAACTGAACACAATACTCCAGAACTGTACACAATACTCCCGAACTGCGCACAATCCTCCAGAATTGGATACAATACTCCAGAGCTGTCCACAATACTCCAGAACTGCACACAATACTCCAGAACTGTACACAATACTCCAGAACTGTACACAATACTCCAGATCTTCACACAATACTCCAGAACTGTACACAATACTCCAGAGCTGTAAACAATGCTCCAGAACTGAACACAATACTCCAGAACTGTCCACTATACTCCAGAGCTGCACACAATACTCCAGAACTGTTCACAATACTCCAGAACTGTACACAGTACTCCAGAGCTGTAAACAATGCTCCAGAACTGAACACAATACTCCAGAACTGTACACAATACTCCAGAGCTGCACACAATACTCCAGAACTGCACACAATAATCCAGAACTGTTCACATTACTCCAGATCTGTACACAATGCTCCAGAACTGTACACAAAACTCCAGGGCTGTACACAAGACTCCAGAACTGCACACAGTATTCCAGAACTGTTCACAATACTCCAGATCTGTACACAATGCTCCAGAACTGTACACAACACTCCAGCACTGTACACAATACTCCAGAGCAGCACATAATACTCCAGAACTGTACACAATACTCCAGAGCTGCACACAATACTCCAGAACTGTACACAATACTCCAGAGCTGCACACAATACTCCAGGACTGTACACAATACTCCAGAGCTGCACACAATACTCCAGGACTGTACACAATACTCCAGAGCTGTACACAATGCTCCAGAACTGAACACAATACTCCAGAACTGTCCACAATACTCCAGAGCTGCACACAATACTCCAAAACCATACACAACACTCCAGAGCTGTACACATTACCTCAGCACTGTACACAATACGCCAGCACTGTACACAATACACCAGCACTGTACACAATACTCCAGAACTGTTCACAGTACTCCAGAACTGTACACAATACTCCAGCGCTGTACACAATACTCCAGCATTGTACACAATACTCCAGAATTGTACACAATACTCCAGAACTGTACACAATACTCCAGAGCTGTACCCAATACTCCAGTATTACACTCAATATTCCAGAGCTGTACACAATACTCCAGAGCTGCAGACAATACTCCAGAACAGTACACAATATGCAGGAACTGCACACAATTCTCCAGATCTGCAGACAATATTCCAGAGCTGTCCACAATGCTCCAGAACTGAACACAATTCTCCAGAACTGTACACGATACTCCAGAGCTACACACAATACTCCAGAACTGTACACAATACTCCAGAACTGTACACAATACTCCAGAGCGGTACACCATACTCCAGAGCTGTACACAATACTCCACAACTGCGCACAATCCTCCAGAATTGGATACAATACTCCAGAACTGTACACAATACGCCAGAGCTGTACACAATCCTCCAGAACTGCACTCAATACTCCCGAGCCGTACACAATACTCCAGAACGGTACACCATACTCCAGAGCTATACACAATACTCCACAACTGCGCACAATCCTCCAGAATTGGATACAATACTCCAGAACTGTACACAATACTCCAGAGCTGTACACAATCCTCCAGAACTGCACTCAATACTCCCGAGCCATACACAATACTCCTGAACTGCACACACTACTCCAGAACTGTTCACAATACTCCAGAAATGCACACAATACTCCAGAGCTGTACACAATGCTCCAGCACTGTACACAATACTTCAGAGCTACACACAATACTCCAGAATTGTACACAATACTCCAGAGCTGTACACAATGCTCCAGAACTGAACACAATACTCCAGAACTGTACACAATACTCCAGAACTGCGCACAAACCTCCAGAATTGGATACAATACTCCAGAGCTGTCCACAATACTCCAGAACTGCACACAATACTCCAGAACTGTACACAATACTCCAGAACTGTACACAATACTCCAGATCTTCACACAATACTCCAGAACTGTACACAATACTCCAGAGCTGTAAACAATGCTCCAGAACTGAACACAATACTCCAGAACTGTACACAGTACTCCAGAGCTGTAAACAATGCTCCAGAACTGAACACAATACTCCAGAACTGTACACAATACTCCAGAGCTGCACACAATACTCCAGAACTGCACACAATAATCCAGAACTGTTCACATTACTCCAGATCTGTACACAATGCTCCAGAACTGTACACAATACTCCAGGGCTGTACACAAGACTCCAGAACTGCACACAATATTCCAGAACTGTTCACAATACTCCAGCACTGTACACAACACTCCAGACCTGTACCCAATACTCCAGTATTGAACTCAATACTCCAGCACAGTACACAATACTCCAGAACTGTACACAATACTCCAGCATTGTACACAATATTCTAGAACTGCACACACTACTCCAGCACTGTACACAACACTCCAGACCTGTACCCAATACTCCAGTATTGAACTCAATACTCCAGCACAGTACACAATACTCCAGAACTGTACACAATACTCCAGCATTGTACACAATACTCCAGAACTGTACACAATACTCCAGAACTGTACAAAATACTCCAGCATTGTACACAATACTCCAGAACTGTACACAATACTCCAGAACTGTACACAATACTCCAGAGCTGTACCCAATACTCCAGTATTACACTCAATACTCCAGAGCTGTACACAATACTCCAGAGCTGCACACAATACTTCCAAGCCGTACACAATACTCCTGAACTGCACACAATACTCCAGAACTGCACACACGACTCCAGAAATGCACATAATACTCCAGAACTGTACACAACACTCCAGCACTGTACACAATACTCCAGAGCAGCACATAATACTCCAGAACTGTACACAATACTCCAGAGCTGCACACAATACTCCAGAACTGTACACAATACTCCAGAGCTTCACACAATACTCCAGAACTGTACACAATACTCCAGAGCTGTAAACAATGCTCCAGAACTGAACACAATAATCCAGAGCTGTACACAATGCTCCAGAACTGAACACAATACTCCAGAACTGTTCACATTACTCCAGATCTGTACACAATGCTCCAGAACTGTACACAATACTCCAGGGCTGTACACAAGACTCCAGAACTGCACGCAATATTCCAGAACTGTTCACATTACTCCAGATCTGTACACAATGCTCCAGAACTGTACACAATGCTCCAGAACTGCACACAACACTCCAGCACTGTACACAATACTCCAGCATTGTACACAATACTCCAGAATTGTACACAATACTCCAGAACTGTACACAATACTCCAGAGCTGTACCCAATACTCCAGTATTGCACTCAATATTCCAGAGCTGTACACAATACTCCAGAGCTGCAGACAATACTCCAGGACAGTACACAATATGCAGGAACTGCACACAATTCTCCAGATCTGCAGACAATATTCCAGAGCTGTCCACAATGCTCCAGAACTGAACACAATTCTCCAGAACTGTACACAATACTCCAGAGCTACACACAATACTCCAGAACTGTACACAATACTCCAGAACGGTACACCATACTCCAGAGCTGTACACAATACTCCACAACTGCGCACAATCCTCCAGAATTGGATACAATACTCCAGAACTGTACACAATACTCCAGAGCTGTACACAATCCTCCAGAACTGCACTCAATACTCCCAGGCCATACACAATACTCCTGAACTGCACACACTACTCCAGAACTGTTCACAATACTCCAGAAATGCACACAATACTCCAGAGCTGTACACAATGCTTCAGAACTGAACACAATACTCCAGAACTGTCCACTATACTCCAGAGCTGCACACAATACTCCAGAACTGTTCACAATACTCCAGAACTGTACACAATACTCCAGAACTGTTCACAATACTCCAGAACTGAACACAATACTCCAGCATTGTACACAATACTCCAGAACTGTACACAATACTCCAGAACTGTACACAATACTCCAGAGCTGTACCCAATACTCCAGTATTGCACTCAATATTCCAGAGCTGTACACAATACTCCAGAGCTGCAGACAATACTCCAGAACAGTACACAATATGCAGGAACTGCACACAATTCTCCAGATCTGCAGACAATATTACAGAGCTGTCCACAATGCTCCAGAACTGAACACAATTCTCCAGAACTGTACACAATACTCCAGAGCTACACACAATACTCCAGAACTGTACACAATACTCCAGAACGGTACACCATACTCCAGAGCTGTACACAATACTCCACAACTGCGCACAATCCTCCAGAATTGGATACAATACTCCAGAACTGTACACAATACTCCAGAGCTGTACACAATCCTCCAGAACTGCACTCAATACTCGCGGGCCATACACAATACTCCTGAACTGCACACACTACTCCAGAACTGTTCACAATACTCCAGAAATGCACACAATACTCCAGAGCTGTACACAATGCTCCAGAACTGAACACAATACTCCAGAACTGTACACAATACTCCAGAGCTGCACACAATACTCCAGAACTGTACACAATACTCCAGAGCTGTACACAATGCTCCAGAACTGAACACAATACTCCAGAACTGTCCACAATACTCCAGAGCTGCACACAATACTCCAAAACTATACACAACACTCCAGAGCTGTACACATTACTTCAGCACTGTACACAATACGCCAGCACTATACACAATACACCAGCACTGTACACAATACTCCAGAACTGTTCACAGTATTCCAGAACTGTACACAATACTCCACAGCTGTCAAAAACACTCCAGAACTGTACACAATACTCCAGCGCTGTACACAATACTCCAGCATTGTACACAATAATCTAGAACTGCACACACTACTCCAGCACTGTACACAACACTCCAGACCTGTACCCAATACTCCAGTATTGAACTCAATACTCCAGCACAGTACACAATACTCCAGAACTGTACACAATACTCCAGCATTGTACACAATACTCCAGAGCTGTACACAATACTCCAGAGCTGCAGACAATACTCCCAAGCCGTACACAATACTCCTGAACTGCACACAATACTCCAGAACTGCACACACGACTCCAGAAATGCACATAATACTCCAGAACTGCACACAATACTCCAGAACTGCACACAATACTCCAGAACTGCACACAATACTCCAGAAATGCACACAATACTCCAGAACTGCACACACTACTCCAGAACTGCACACAATACTCCAGAACTGCACACAAGACTCCAGAACTGAACACAATACTTCAGAGCTACACACAATACTCCAGAACTGTACACAATACTTCAGAACTGAACACAATAATCCAGAGCTGTACACAATTCTCCAGAACTGTACACAATACTTCAGAGCTACGCACAATACTCCAGAACTGTACACAATACTCCAGAACTGAACACAATACTCCAGAGCTGTACACAATGCTCCAGAACTGAACACAATACTCCAGAACTGTACACAATACTCCAGAACTGCGCACAAACCTCCAGAATTGGATACAATACTCCAGAGCTGTCCACAATACTCCAGAACTGCACACAATACTCCAGAACTGTACACAATACTCCAGAACTGTACACAATACTCCAGATCTTCACACAATACTCCAGAACTGTACACAATACTCCAGAGCTGTAAACAATGCTCCAGAACTGAACACAATACTCCAGAACTGTACACAGTACTCCAGAGCTGTAAACAATGCTCCAGAACTGAACACAATACTCCAGAACTGTACACAATACTCCAGAGCTGCACACAATACTCCAGAACTGCACACAATAATCCAGAACTGTTCACATTACTCCAGATCTGTACACAATGCTCCAGAACTGTACACAATACTCCAGGGCTGTACACAAGACTCCAGAACTGCACACAATATTCCAGAACTGTTCACAATACTCCAAACTCTACACAATGCTCCAGAACTGTACACAACACTCCAGCACTGTACACAATACTCCAGAGCAGCACATAATACTCCAGAACTGTACACAATACTCCAGAGCTGCACACAATACTCCAGAACTGTACACAATACTCCAGAGCTGCACACAATACTCCAGGACTGTACACAATACTCCAGAGCTGCACACAATACTCCAGGACTGTACACAATACTCCAGAGCTGTACACAATACTCCAGAACTGAACACAATACTCCAGAACTGTCCACAATACTCCAGAGCTGCACACAATACTCCAAAACCATACACAACACTCCAGAGCTGTACACATTACCTCAGCACTGTACACAATACGCCAGCACTGTACACAATACACCAGCACTGTACACAATACTCCAGAACTGTTCACAGTACTCCAGAACTGTACACAATACTCCACAGCTGTCAAAAACACTCCAGAACTGTACACAATACTCCAGCGCTGTACACAATACTCCAGCATTGTACACAATAATCTAGAACTGCACACACTACTCCAGCACTGTACACAACACTCCAGACCTGTACCCAATACTCCAGTATTGAACTCAATACTCCAGCACAGTACACAATACTCCAGAACTGTACACAATACTCCAGCATTGTACACAATACTCCAGAACTGTACACAATACTCCAGAACTGTACAAAATACTCCAGCATTGTACACAATACTCCAGAACTGTACACAATACTCCAGAACTGTACACAATACTCCAGAGCTGTACCCAATACTCCAGTATTACACTCAATACTCCAGAGCTGTACACAATACTCCAGAGCTGCACACAATACTTCCAAGCCGTACACAATACTCCTGAACTGCACACAATACTCCAGAACTGCACACACGACTCCAGAAATGCACATAATACTCCAGAACTGTACACAACACTCCAGCACTGTACACAATACTCCAGAGCAGCACATAATACTCCAGAACTGTACACAATACTCCAGAGCTGCACACAATACTCCAGAACTGTACACAATACTCCAGAGCTTCACACAATACTCCAGAACTGTACACAATACTCCAGAGCTGTAAACAATGCTCCAGAACTGAACACAATAATCCAGAGCTGTACACAATGCTCCAGAACTGAACACAATACTCCAGAACTGTTCACATTACTCCAGATCTGTACACAATGCTCCAGAACTGTACACAATACTCCAGGGCTGTACACAAGACTCCAGAACTGCACGCAATATTCCAGAACTGTTCACATTACTCCAGATCTGTACACAATGCTCCAGAACTGTACACAATGCTCCAGAACTGCACACAACACTCCAGCACTGTACACAATACTCCAGCATTGTACACAATACTCCAGAATTGTACACAATACTCCAGAACTGTACACAATACTCCAGAGCTGTACCCAATACTCCAGTATTGCACTCAATATTCCAGAGCTGTACACAATACTCCAGAGCTGCAGACAATACTCCAGGACAGTACACAATATGCAGGAACTGCACACAATTCTCCAGATCTGCAGACAATATTCCAGAGCTGTCCACAATGCTCCAGAACTGAACACAATTCTCCAGAACTGTACACAATACTCCAGAGCTACACACAATACTCCAGAACTGTACACAATACTCCAGAACGGTACACCATACTCCAGAGCTGTACACAATACTCCACAACTGCGCACAATCCTCCAGAATTGGATACAATACTCCAGAACTGTACACAATACTCCAGAGCTGTACACAATCCTCCAGAACTGCACTCAATACTCCCAGGCCATACACAATACTCCTGAACTGCACACACTACTCCAGAACTGTTCACAATACTCCAGAAATGCACACAATACTCCAGAGCTGTACACAATGCTTCAGAACTGAACACAATACTCCAGAACTGTCCACTATACTCCAGAGCTGCACACAATACTCCAGAACTGTTCACAATACTCCAGAACTGTACACAATACTCCAGAACTGTTCACAATACTCCAGAACTGAACACAATACTCCAGCATTGTACACAATACTCCAGAACTGTACACAATACTCCACAACTGCGCACAATCCTCCAGAATTGGATACAATACTCCAGAACTGTACACAATACTCCAGAGCTGTACACAATCCTCCAGAACTGCACTCAATACTCCCAGGCCATACACAATACTCCTGAACTGCACACACTACTCCAGAACTGTTCACAATACTCCAGAAATGCACACAATACTCCAGAGCTGTACACAATGCTCCAGAACTGAACACAATACTCCAGAACTGTACACAATACTCCAGAGCTGCACACAATACTCCAGAACTGTACACAATACTCCAGAGCTGCACACAATGCTCCACAACTGAACACAATACTCCAGAACTGTCCACAATACTCCAGAGCTGCACACAATACGCCAGCACTATACACAATACGCCAGCACTATACACAATACACCAGCACTGTACACAATACTCCAGAACTGTTCACAGTATTCCAGAACTGTACACAATACTCCACAGCTGTCAAAAACACTCCAGAACTGTACACAATACTCCAGCGCTGTACACAATACTCCAGCATTGTACACAATAATCTAGAACTGCACACACTACTCCAGCACTGTACACAACACTCCAGACCTGTAACCAATACTCCAGTATTGAACTCAATACTCCAGCACAGTACACAATACTCCAGAACTGTACACAATACTCCAGCATTGTACACAATACTCCAGAACTGTACACAATACTCCAGAACTGCACACAATACTCCAGAACTGCACACACGACTCCAGAAATGCACATAATACTCCAGAACTGCACACAATACTCCAGAACTGCACACAATACTCCAGAACTGCACACAATACTCCAGAAATGCACACAATACTCCAGAACTGCACACACTACTCCAGAACTGCACACAATACTCCAGAACTGCACACAAGACTCCAGAACTGAACACAATACTTCAGAGCTACACACAATACTCCAGAACTGTACACAATACTTCAGAGCTACACACAATACTCCAGAACTGTACACAATACTCCAGAGCTGTACACAATGCTCCAGAACTGAACACAATACTCCAGAACTGTACACAATACTCCAGAACTGCGCACAATCCTCCAGAATTGGATACAATACTCCAGAGCTGTCCACAATACTCCAGAACTGCACACAATACTCCAGAACTGTACACAATACTCCAGAACTGTACACAATACTCCAGATCTTCACACAATACTCCAGAACTGTACACAATACTCCAGAGCTGTAAACAATGCTCCAGAACTGAACACAATACTCCAGAACTGTCCACTATACTCCAGAGCTGCACACAATACTCCAGAACTGTTCACAATACTCCAGAACTGTACACAGTACTCCAGAGCTGTAAACAATGCTCCAGAACTGAACACAATACTCCAGAACTGTACACAATACTCCAGAGCTGCACACAATACTCCAGAACTGCACACAATAATCCAGAACTGTTCACATTACTCCAGATCTGTACACAATGCTCCAGAACTGTACACAATACTCCAGGGCTGTACACAAGACTCCAGAACTGCACACAATATTCCAGAACTGTTCACAATACTCCAGATCTGTACACAATGCTCCAGAACTGTACACAACACTCCAGCACTGTACACAATACTCCAGAGCAGCACATAATACTCCAGAACTGTACACAATACTCCAGAGCTGCACACAATACTCCAGAACTGTACACAATACTCCAGAGCTGCACACAATACTCCAGGACTGTACACAATACTCCAGAGCTGCACACAATACTCCAGGACTGTACACAATACTCCAGAGCTGTACACAATGCTCCAGAACTGAACACAATACTCCAGAACTGTCCACAATACTCCAGAGCTGCACACAATACTCCAAAACCATACACAACACTCCAGAGCTGTACACATTACCTCAGCACTGTACACAATACGCCAGCACTGTACACAATACACCAGCACTGTACACAATACTCCAGAACTGTTCACAGTACTCCAGAACTGTACACAATACTCCACAGCTGTCAAAAACACTCCAGAACTGTACACAATACTCCAGCGCTGTACACAATACTCCAGCATTGTACACAATACTCCAGAATTGTACACAATACTCCAGAACTGTACACAATACTCCAGAGCTGTACCCAATACTCCAGTATTACACTCAATATTCCAGAGCTGTACACAATACTCCAGAGCTGCAGACAATACTCCAGAACAGTACACAATATGCAGGAACTGCACACAATTCTCCAGATCTGCAGACAATATTCCAGAGCTGTCCACAATGCTCCAGAACTGAACACAATTCTCCAGAACTGTACACGATACTCCAGAGCTACACACAATACTCCAGAACTGTACACAATACTCCAGAACTGTACACAATACTCCAGAGCGGTACACCATACTCCAGAGCTGTACACAATACTCCACAACTGCGCACAATCCTCCAGAATTGGATACAATACTCCAGAACTGTACACAATACGCCAGAGCTGTACACAATCCTCCAGAACTGCACTCAATACTCCCGAGCCGTACACAATACTCCAGAACGGTACACCATACTCCAGAGCTTTACACAATACTCCACAACTGCGCACAATCCTCCAGAATTGGATACAATACTCCAGAACTGTACACAATACTCCAGAGCTGTACACAATCCTCCAGAACTGCACTCAATACTCCCGAGCCATACACAATACTCCTGAACTGCACACACTACTCCAGAACTGTTCACAATACTCCAGAAATGCACACAATACTCCAGAGCTGTACACAATGCTCCAGCACTGTACACAATACTTCAGAGCTACACACAATACTCCAGAATTGTACACAATACTCCAGAGCTGTACACAATGCTCCAGAACTGAACACAATACTCCAGAACTGTACACAATACTCCAGAACTGCGCACAAACCTCCAGAATTGGATACAATACTCCAGAGCTGTCCACAATACTCCAGAACTGCACACAATACTCCAGAACTGTACACAATACTCCAGAACTGTACACAATACTCCAGATCTTCACACAATACTCCAGAACTGTACACAATACTCCAGAGCTGTAAACAATGCTCCAGAACTGAACACAATACTCCAGAACTGTACACAGTACTCCAGAGCTGTAAACAATGCTCCAGAACTGAACACAATACTCCAGAACTGTACACAATACTCCAGAGCTGCACACAATACTCCAGAACTGCACACAATAATCCAGAACTGTTCACATTACTCCAGATCTGTACACAATGCTCCAGAACTGTACACAATACTCCAGGGCTGTACACAAGACTCCAGAACTGCACACAATATTCCAGAACTGTTCACAATACTCCAGATCTGTACACAATGCTCCAGAACTGTACACAACACTCCAGCACTGTACACAATACTCCAGAGCAGCACATAATACTCCAGAACTGTACACAATACTCCAGAGCTGCACACAATACTCCAGAACTGTACACAATACTCCAGAGCTGCACACAATACTCCAGGACTGTACACAATACTCCAGAGCTGCACACAATACTCCAGGACTGTACACAATACTCCAGAGCTGTACACAATACTCCAGAACTGAACACAATACTCCAGA
This sequence comes from Chiloscyllium punctatum, assembly GCF_047496795.1. Taxonomy (NCBI): domain Eukaryota; kingdom Metazoa; phylum Chordata; class Chondrichthyes; order Orectolobiformes; family Hemiscylliidae; genus Chiloscyllium; species Chiloscyllium punctatum. The sequence continues at coordinate 498,332 of NC_092764.1, read as the reverse complement.
ACTGTCCACAATACTCCAGAGCTGCACACAATACTCCAAAACCATACACAACACTCCAGAGCTGTACACATTACCTCAGCACTGTACACAATACGCCAGCACTGTACACAATACACCAGCACTGTACACAATACTCCAGAACTGTTCACAGTACTCCAGAACTGTACACAATACTCCACAGCTGTCAAAAACACTCCAGAACTGTACACAATACTCCAGCGCTGTACACAATACTCCAGCATTGTACACAATAATCTAGAACTGCACACACTACTCCAGCACTGTACACAACACTCCAGACCTGTACCCAATACTCCAGTATTGAACTCAATACTCCAGCACAGTACACAATACTCCAGAACTGTACACAATACTCCAGCATTGTACACAATACTCCAGAACTGTACACAATACTCCAGAACTGTACAAAATACTCCAGCATTGTACACAATACTCCAGAACTGTACACAATACTCCAGAACTGTACACAATACTCCAGAGCTGTACCCAATACTCCAGTATTACACTCAATACTCCAGAGCTGTACACAATACTCCAGAGCTGCACACAATACTTCCAAGCCGTACACAATACTCCTGAACTGCACACAATACTCCAGAACTGCACACACGACTCCAGAAATGCACATAATACTCCAGAACTGTACACAACACTCCAGCACTGTACACAATACTCCAGAGCAGCACATAATACTCCAGAACTGTACACAATACTCCAGAGCTGCACACAATACTCCAGAACTGTACACAATACTCCAGAGCTTCACACAATACTCCAGAACTGTACACAATACTCCAGAGCTGTAAACAATGCTCCAGAACTGAACACAATAATCCAGAGCTGTACACAATGCTCCAGAACTGAACACAATACTCCAGAACTGTTCACATTACTCCAGATCTGTACACAATGCTCCAGAACTGTACACAATACTCCAGGGCTGTACACAAGACTCCAGAACTGCACGCAATATTCCAGAACTGTTCACATTACTCCAGATCTGTACACAATGCTCCAGAACTGTACACAATGCTCCAGAACTGCACACAACACTCCAGCACTGTACACAATACTCCAGCATTGTACACAATACTCCAGAATTGTACACAATACTCCAGAACTGTACACAATACTCCAGAGCTGTACCCAATACTCCAGTATTGCACTCAATATTCCAGAGCTGTACACAATACTCCAGAGCTGCAGACAATACTCCAGGACAGTACACAATATGCAGGAACTGCACACAATTCTCCAGATCTGCAGACAATATTCCAGAGCTGTCCACAATGCTCCAGAACTGAACACAATTCTCCAGAACTGTACACAATACTCCAGAGCTACACACAATACTCCAGAACTGTACACAATACTCCAGAACGGTACACCATACTCCAGAGCTGTACACAATACTCCACAACTGCGCACAATCCTCCAGAATTGGATACAATACTCCAGAACTGTACACAATACTCCAGAGCTGTACACAATCCTCCAGAACTGCACTCAATACTCCCAGGCCATACACAATACTCCTGAACTGCACACACTACTCCAGAACTGTTCACAATACTCCAGAAATGCACACAATACTCCAGAGCTGTACACAATGCTTCAGAACTGAACACAATACTCCAGAACTGTCCACTATACTCCAGAGCTGCACACAATACTCCAGAACTGTTCACAATACTCCAGAACTGTACACAATACTCCAGAACTGTTCACAATACTCCAGAACTGAACACAATACTCCAGCATTGTACACAATACTCCAGAACTGTACACAATACTCCAGAACTGTACACAATACTCCAGAGCTGTACCCAATACTCCAGTATTGCACTCAATATTCCAGAGCTGTACACAATACTCCAGAGCTGCAGACAATACTCCAGAACAGTACACAATATGCAGGAACTGCACACAATTCTCCAGATCTGCAGACAATATTACAGAGCTGTCCACAATGCTCCAGAACTGAACACAATTCTCCAGAACTGTACACAATACTCCAGAGCTACACACAATACTCCAGAACTGTACACAATACTCCAGAACGGTACACCATACTCCAGAGCTGTACACAATACTCCACAACTGCGCACAATCCTCCAGAATTGGATACAATACTCCAGAACTGTACACAATACTCCAGAGCTGTACACAATCCTCCAGAACTGCACTCAATACTCGCGGGCCATACACAATACTCCTGAACTGCACACACTACTCCAGAACTGTTCACAATACTCCAGAAATGCACACAATACTCCAGAGCTGTACACAATGCTCCAGAACTGAACACAATACTCCAGAACTGTACACAATACTCCAGAGCTGCACACAATACTCCAGAACTGTACACAATACTCCAGAGCTGTACACAATGCTCCAGAACTGAACACAATACTCCAGAACTGTCCACAATACTCCAGAGCTGCACACAATACTCCAAAACTATACACAACACTCCAGAGCTGTACACATTACTTCAGCACTGTACACAATACGCCAGCACTATACACAATACACCAGCACTGTACACAATACTCCAGAACTGTTCACAGTATTCCAGAACTGTACACAATACTCCACAGCTGTCAAAAACACTCCAGAACTGTACACAATACTCCAGCGCTGTACACAATACTCCAGCATTGTACACAATAATCTAGAACTGCACACACTACTCCAGCACTGTACACAACACTCCAGACCTGTACCCAATACTCCAGTATTGAACTCAATACTCCAGCACAGTACACAATACTCCAGAACTGTACACAATACTCCAGCATTGTACACAATACTCCAGAACTGTACACAATACTCCAGAACTGTACACAATACTCCAGCATTGTACACAATACTCCAGAACTGTACACAATACTCCAGAACTGTACACAATACTCCAGAGCTGTACCCAATACTCCAGTATTACACTCAATACTCCAGAGCTGTACACAATACTCCAGAGCTGCAGACAATACTCCCAAGCCGTACACAATACTCCTGAACTGCACACAATACTCCAGAACTGCACACACGACTCCAGAAATGCACATAATACTCCAGAACTGCACACAATACTCCAGAACTGCACACAATACTCCACAACTGCACACAATACTCCAGAAATGCACACAATACTCCAGAACTGCACACACTACTCCAGAACTGCACACAATACTCCAGAACTGCACACAAGACTCCAGAACTGAACACAATTCTCCAGAACTGTACACAATACTCCAGAGCTGTAAACAATGCTCCAGAACTGAACACAATAATCCAGAGCTGTACACAATTCTCCAGAACTGTACACAATACTTCAGAGCTACACACAATACTCCAGAACTGTACACAATACTCCAGAACTGAACACAATACTCCAGAGCTGTACACAATGCTCCAGAACTGAACACAATACTCCAGAACTGTACACAATACTCCAGAACTGCGCACAATCCTCCAGAATTGGATACAATACTCCAGAGCTGTCCACAATACTCCAGAACTGCACACAATACTCCAGAGCTGTACACAATACTCCAGATCTTCACACAATACTCCAGAACTGTACACAATACTCCAGAGCTGTAAACAATGCTCCAGAACTGAACACAATACTCCAGAACTGTCCACTATACTCCAGAGCTGCACACAATACTCCAGAACTGGTCACAATACTCCAGAACTGTTCACATTACTCCAGATCTGTACACAATGCTCCAGAACTGTACACAATACTCCAGGGCTGTACACAAGACTCCAGAACTGCACACAATATTCCAGAACTGTTCACAATACTCCAGATCTGTACACAATGCTCCAGAACTGTACACAACACTCCAGCACTGTACACAATACTCCAGAGCAGCACATAATACTCCAGAACTGTACACAATACTCCAGAGCTGCACACAATACTCCAGAACTGTTCACAATACTCGAGAACTGTACACAATACTCCAGAGCTTCACACAATACTCCGGAACTGTACACAATACTCCAGAGCTGTAAACAATGCTCCAGAACTGAACACAATAATCCAGACCTGTACACAATGCTCCAGAACTGAACACAATACTCCAGAACTGTTCACATTACTCCAGATCTGTACACAATGCTCCAGAACTGTACCCAATACTCCAGGGCTGTACACAAGACTCCAGCACTGTACACAATACTCCAGCATTGTACACAATACTCCAGAATTGTACACAATACTCCAGAACTGTACACAATACTCCAGAGCTGTACCCAATACTCCAGTATTACACTCAATATTCCAGAGCTGTACACAATACTCCAGAGCTGCAGACAATACTCCAGAACAGTACACAATATGCAGGAACTGCACACAATTCTCCAGATCTGCAGACAATATTCCAGAGCTGTCCACAATGCTCCAGAACTGAACACAATTCTCCAGAACTGTACACGATACTCCAGAGCTACACACAATACTCCAGAACTGTACACAATACTCCAGAACTGTACACAATACTCCAGAGCGGTACACCATACTCCAGAGCTGTACACAATACTCCACAACTGCGCACAATCCTCCAGAATTGGATACAATACTCCAGAACTGTACACAATACGCCAGAGCTGTACACAATCCTCCAGAACTGCACTCAATACTCCCGAGCCGTACACAATACTCAAGAACGGTACACCATACTCCAGAGCTGTACACAATACTCCACAACTGCGCACAATCCTCCAGAATTGGATACAATACTCCAGAATTGTACACAATACTCCAGAGCTGTACACAATCCTCCAGAACTGCACTCAATACTCCCGAGCCATACACAATACTCCTGAACTGCACACACTACTCCAGAACTGTTCACAATACTCCAGAAATGCACACAATACTCCAGAGCTGTACACAATGCTCCAGAACTGTACACAATACTTCAGAGCTACACACAATACTCCAGAATTGTACACAATACTCCAGAGCTGTACACAATGCTCCAGAACTGAACACAATACTCCAGAACTGTACACAATACTCCAGAACTGCGCACATGCTCCAGAATTGGATACAATACTCCAGAGCTGTCCACAATACTCCAGAACTGCACACAATACTCCAGAACTGTACACAATACTCCAGAACTGTACACAATACTCCAGATCTTCACACAATACTCCAGAACTGTACACAATACTCCAGAGCTGTAAACAATGCTCCAGAACTGAACACAATACTCCAGAACTGTCCACTATACTCCAGAGCTGCACACAATACTCCAGAACTGTTCACAATACTCCAGAACTGTACACAGTACTCCAGAGCTGTAAACAATGCTCCAGAACTGAACACAATACTCCAGAACTGTACACAAAACTCCAGAGCTGCACACAATACTCCAGAACTGAACACAATAATCCAGAACTGTTCACATTACTCCAGATCTGTACACAATGCTCCAGAACTGTACACAATACTCCAGGGCTGTACACAAGACTCCAGAACTGCACACAATATTCCAGAACTGTTCACAATACTCCAGATCTGTACACAATGCTCCAGAACTGTACACAACACTCCAGCACTGTACACAATACTCCAGAGCAGCACATAATACTCCAGAACTGTACACAATACTCCAGAGCTGCACACAATACTCCAGAACTGTTCACAATACTCCAGAGCTGCACACAATACTCCAGAACTGTACACAATACTCCAGAGCTGTACACAATACTCCAGAGCTGCACACAATACTCCAGGACTGTACACAATACTCCAGAGCTGTACACAATGCTCCAGAACTGAACACAATACTCCAGAACTGTCCACAATACTCCAGAGCTGCACACAATACTCCAAAACCATACACAACACTCCAGAGCTGTACACATTACCTCAGCACTGTACACAATACGCCAGCACTGTACACAATACACCAGCACTGTACACAATACTCCAGAACTGTTCACAGTACTCCAGAACTGTACACAATACTCCACAGCTGTCAAAAACACTCCAGAACTGTACACAATACTCCAGCGCTGTACACAATACTCCAGCATTGTACACAATAATCTAGAACTGCACACACTACTCCAGCACTGTACACAACACTCCAGACCTGTACCCAATACTCCAGTATTGAACTCAATACTCCAGCACAGTACACAATACTCCAGAACTGTACACAATACTCCAGCATTGTACACAATACTCCAGAACTGTACACAATACTCCAGAACTGTACACAATACTCCAGCATTGTACACAATACTCCAGAACTGTACACAATACTCCAGAACTGTACACAATACTCCAGAGCTGTACCCAATACTCCAGTATTACACTCAATACTCCAGAGCTGTACACAATACTCCAGAGCTGCAGACAATACTCCCAAGCCGTACACAATACTCCTGAACTGCACACAATACTCCAGAACTGCACACACGACTCCAGAAATGCACATAATACTCCAGAACTGCACACAATACTCCAGAACTGCACACAATACTCCAGAACTGCACACAATACTCCAGAAATGCACACAATACTCCAGAACTGCACACACTACTCCAGAACTGCACACAATACTCCAGAACTGCACACAAGACTCCAGAACTGAACACAATTCTCCAGAACTGTACACAATACTCCAGAGCTGTAAACAATGCTCCAGAACTGAACACAATAATCCAGAGCTGTACACAATTCTCCAGAACTGTACACAATACTTCAGAGCTACACACAATACTCCAGAACTGTACACAATACTCCAGAACTGAACACAATACTCCAGAGCTGTACACAATGCTCCAGAACTGAACACAATACTCCAGAACTGTACACAATACTCCAGAACTGCGCACAATCCTCCAGAATTGGATACAATACTCCAGAGCTGTCCACAATACTCCAGGACTGCACACAATACTCCAGAACTGTACACAATACTCCAGATCTTCACACAATACTCCAGAACTGTACACAATACTCCAGAGCTGTAAACAATGCTCCAGAACTGAACACAATACTCCAGAACTGTCCACTATACTCCAGAGCTGCACACAATACTCCAGAACTGGTCACAATACTCCAGAACTGTTCACATTACTCCAGATCTGTACACAATGCTCCAGAACTGTACACAATACTCCAGGGCTGTACACAAGACTCCAGAACTGCACACAATATTCCAGAACTGTTCACAATACTCCAGATCTGTACACAATGCTCCAGAACTGTACACAACACTCCAGCACTGTACACAATACTCCAGAGCAGCACATAATACTCCAGAACTGTACACAATACTCCAGAGCTGCACACAATACTCCAGAACTGTTCACAATACTCGAGAACTGTACACAATACTCCAGAGCTTCACACAATACTCCGGAACTGTACACAATACTCCAGAGCTGTAAACAATGCTCCAGAACTGAACACAATAATCCAGAGCTGTACACAATGCTCCAGAACTGAACACAATACTCCAGAACTGTTCACATTACTCCAGATCTGTACACAATGCTCCAGAACTGTACCCAATACTCCAGGGCTGTACACAAGACTCCAGCACTGTACACAATACTCCAGCATTGTACACAATACTCCAGAATTGTACACAATACTCCAGAACTGTACACAATACTCCAGAGCTGTACCCAATACTCCAGTATTACACTCAATATTCCAGAGCTGTACACAATACTCCAGAGCTGCAGACAATACTCCAGAACAGTACACAATATGCAGGAACTGCACACAATTCTCCAGATCTGCAGACAATATTCCAGAGCTGTCCACAATGCTCCAGAACTGAACACAATTCTCCAGAACTGTACACGATACTCCAGAGCTACACACAATACTCCAGAACTGTACACAATACTCCAGAACTGTACACAATACTCCAGAGCGGTACACCATACTCCAGAGCTGTACACAATACTCCACAACTGCGCACAATCCTCCAGAATTGGATACAATACTCCAGAACTGTACACAATACGCCAGAGCTGTACACAATCCTCCAGAACTGCACTCAATACTCCCGAGCCGTACACAATACTCAAGAACGGTACACCATACTCCAGAGCTGTACACAATACTCCACAACTGCGCACAATCCTCCAGAATTGGATACAATACTCCAGAATTGTACACAATACTCCAGAGCTGTACACAATCCTCCAGAACTGCACTCAATACTCCCGAGCCATACACAATACTCCTGAACTGCACACACTACTCCAGAACTGTTCACAATACTCCAGAAATGCACACAATACTCCAGAGCTGTACACAATGCTCCAGAACTGTACACAATACTTCAGAGCTACACACAATACTCCAGAATTGTACACAATACTCCAGAGCTGTACACAATGCTCCAGAACTGAACACAATACTCCAGAACTGTACACAATACTCCAGAACTGCGCACATGCTCCAGAATTGGATACAATACTCCAGAGCTGTCCACAATACTCCAGAACTGCACACAATACTCCAGAACTGTACACAATACTCCAGAACTGTACACAATACTCCAGATCTTCACACAATACTCCAGAACTGTACACAATACTCCAGAGCTGTAAACAATGCTCCAGAACTGAACACAATACTCCAGAACTGTCCACTATACTCCAGAGCTGCACACAATACTCCAGAACTGTTCACAATACTCCAGAACTGTACACAGTACTCCAGAGCTGTAAACAATGCTCCAGAACTGAACACAATACGCCAGAACTGTACACAATACTCCAGAGCTGCACACAATACTCCAGAACTGAACACAATAATCCAGAACTGTTCACATTACTCCAGATCTGTACACAATGCTCCAGAACTGTACACAATACTCCAGGGCTGTACACAAGACTCCAGAACTGCACACAATATTCCAGAACTGTTCACAATACTCCAGATCTGTACACAATGCTCCAGAACTGTACACAACACTCCAGCACTGTACACAATACTCCAGAGCAGCACATAATACTCCAGAACTGTACACAATACTCCAGAGCTGCACACAATACTCCAGAACTGTACACAATACTCCAGAGCTGCACACAATACTCCAGGACTGTACACAATACTCCAGAGCTGCACACAATACTCCAGGACTGTACACAATACTCCAGAGCTGTACACAATGCTCCAGAACTGAACACAATACTCCAGAACTGTCCACAATACTCCAGAGCTGCACACAATACTCCAAAACCATACACAAAACTCCAGAGCTGTACACATTACCTCAGCACTGTACACAATACGCCAGCACTGTACACAATACACCAGCACTGTACACAATACTCCAGAACTGTTCACAGTACTCCAGAACTGTACACAATACTCCACAGCTGTCAAAAACACTCCAGAACTGTACACAATACTCCAGCGCTGTACACAATACTCCAGCATTGTACACAATAATCTAGAACTGCACACACTACTCCAGCACTGTACACAACACTCCAGACCTGTACCCAATACTCCAGTATTGAACTCAATACTCCAGCACAGTACACAATACTCCAGAACTGTACACAATACTCCAGCATTGTACACAATACTCCAGAACTGTACACAATACTCCAGAACTGTACACAATACTCCAGCATTGTACACAATACTCCAGAACTGTACACAATACTCCAGAACTGTACACAATACTCCAGAGCTGTACCCAATACTCCAGTATTACACTCAATACTCCAGAGCTGTACACAATACTCCAGAGCTGCACACAATACTTCCAAGCCGTACACAATACTCCTGAACTGCACACAATACTCCAGAACTGCACACACGACTCCAGAAATGCACATAATACTCCAGAACTGTACACAACACTCCAGCACTGTACACAATACTCCAGAGCAGCACATAATACTCCAGAACTGTACACAATACTCCAGAGCTGCACACAATACTCCAGAACTGTACACAATACTCCAGAGCTTCACACAATACTCCAGAACTGTACACAATACTCCAGAGCTGTAAACAATGCTCTAGAACTGAACACAATAATCCAGAGCTGTACACAATGCTCCAGAACTGAACACAATACTCCAGAACTGTTCACATTACTCCAGATCTGTACACAATGCTCCAGAACTGTACACAATACTCCAGGGCTGTACACAAGACTCCAGAACTGCACGCAATATTCCAGAACTGTTCACATTACTCCAGATCTGTACACAATGCTCCAGAACTGTACACAATGCTCCAGAACTGCACACAACACTCCAGCACTGTACACAATACTCCAGCATTGTACACAATACTCCAGAATTGTACACAATACTCCAGAACTGCACACAATACTCCAGAGCTGTACCCAATACTCCAGTATTGCACTCAATATTCCAGAGCTGAACACAATACTCCAGAGCTGCAGACAATACTCCAGAACAGTACACAATATGCAGGAACTGCACACAATTCTCCAGATCTGCAGACAATATTCCAGAGCTGTCCACAATGCTCCAGAACTGAACACAATTCTCCAGAACTGTACACAATACTCCAGAGCTACACACAATACTCCAGAACTGTACACAATACTCCAGAACGGTACACCATACTCCAGAGCTGTACACAATACTCCACAACTGCGCACAATCCTCCAGAATTGGATACAATACTCCAGAACTGTACACAATACTCCAGAGCTGTACACAATCCTCCAGAACTGCACTCAATACTCCCAGGCCATACACAATACTCCTGAACTGCACACACTACTCCAGAACTGTTCACAATACTCCAGAAATGCACACAATACTCCAGAGCTGTACACAATGCTCCAGAACTGAACACAATACTCCAGAACTGTACACAATACTCCAGAGCTGCACACAATACTCCAGAACTGTACACAATACTCCAGAGCTGCACACAATGCTCCAGAACTGAACACAATACTCCAGAACTGTCCACAATACTCCAGAGCTGCACACAATACGCCAGCACTATACACAATACGCCAGCACTATACACAATACACCAGCACTGTACACAATACTCCAGAACTGTTCACAGTATTCCAGAACTGTACACAATACTCCACAGCTGTCAAAAACACTCCAGAACTGTACACAATACTCCAGCGCTGTACACAATACTCCAGCATTGTACACAATAATCTAGAACTGCACACACTACTCCAGCACTGTACACAACACTCCAGACCTGTAACCAATACTCCAGTATTGAACTCAATACTCCAGCACAGTACACAATACTCCAGAACTGTACACAATACTCCAGCATTGTACACAATACTCCAGAACTGTACACAATACTCCAGAACTGCACACAATACTCCAGAACTGCACACACGACTCCAGAAATGCACATAATACTCCAGAACTGCACACAATACTCCAGAACTGCACACAATACTCCAGAACTGCACACAATACTCCAGAAATGCACACAATACTCCAGAACTGCACACACTACTCCAGAACTGCACACAATACTCCAGAACTGCACACAAGACTCCAGAACTGAACACAATTCTCCAGAACTGTACACAATACTCCAGAGCTGTAAACAATGCTCCAGAACTGAACACAATAATCCAGAGCTGTACACAATTCTCCAGAACTGTACACAATACTTCAGAGCTACACACAATACTCCAGAACTGTACACAATACTCCAGAACTGAACACAATACTCCAGAGCTGTACACAATGCTCCAGAACTGAACACAATACTCCAGAACTGTACACAATACTCCAGAACTGCGCACAATCCTCCAGAATTGGATACAATACTCCAGAGCTGTCCACAATACTCCAGAACTGCACACAATACTCCAGAACTGTACACAATACTCCAGATCTTCACACAATACTCCAGAACTGTACACAATACTCCAGAGCTGTAAACAATGCTCCAGAACTGAACACAATACTCCAGAACTGTCCACTATACTCCAGAGCTGCACACAATACTCCAGAACTGTTCACAATACTCCAGAACTGTTCACATTACTCCAGATCTGTACACAATGCTCCAGAACTGTACACAATACTCCAGGGCTGTACACAAGACTCCAGAACTGCACACAATATTCCAGAACTGTTCACAATACTCCAGATCTGTACACAATGCTCCAGAACTGTACACAACTCTCCAGCACTGTACACAATACTCCAGAGCAGCACATAATACTCCAGAACTGTACACAATACTCCAGAGCTGCACACAATACTCCAGAACTGTTCACAATACTCGAGAACTGTACACAATACTCCAGAGCTTCACACAATACTCCGGAACTGTACACAATACTCCAGAGCTGTAAACAATGCTCCAGAACTGAACACAATAATCCAGAGCTGTGCACAATGCTCCAGAACTGAACACAATACTCCAGAACTGTTCACATTACTCCAGATCTGTACACAATGCTCCAGAACTGTACCCAATACTCCAGGGCTGTACACAAGACTCCAGCACTGTACACAATACTCCAGCATTGTACACAATACTCCAGAATTGTACACAATACTCCAGAACTGTACACAATACTCCAGAGCTGTACCCAATACTCCAGTATTACACTCAATATTCCAGAGCTGTACACAATACTCCAGAGCTGCAGACAATACTCCAGAACAGTACACAATATGCAGGAACTGCACACAATTCTCCAGATCTGCAGACAATATTCCAGAGCTGTCCACAATGCTCCAGAACTGTACACGATACTTCAGAGCTACACACAATACTCCAGAACTGTACACAATACTCCAGAACTGTACACAATACTCCAGAGCGGTACACCATACTCCAGAGCTGTACACAATACTCCACAACTGCGCACAATCCTCCAGAATTGGATACAATACTCCAGAACTGTACACAATACGCCAGAGCTGTACACAATCCTCCAGAACTGCACTCAATACTCCCGAGCCGTACACAATACTCCAGAACGGTACACCATACTCCAGAGCTGTACACAATACTCCACAACTGCGCACAATCCTCCAGAATTGGATACAATACTCCAGAACTGTACACAATACTCCAGAGCTGTACACAATCCTCCAGAACTGCACTCAATACTCCCGAGCCATACACAATACTCCTGAACTGCACACACTACTCCAGAACTGTTCACAATGCTCCAGAAATGCACACAATACTTCAGAGCTACACACAATACTCCAGAACTGTACGCAATACTCCAGAGCTGTACACAATGCTCCAGAACTGAACACAATACTCCAGAACTGTACACAATACTCCAGAACTGCGCACAATCCTCCAGAATTGGATACAATACTCCAGAGCTGTCCACAATACTCCAGAACTGCACACAATACTCCAGAACTGTACACAATACTCCAGAACTGTACACAATACTCCAGATCTTCACACAATACTCCAGAACTGTACACAATACTCCAGAGCTGTAAACAATGCTCCAGAACTGAACACAATACTCCAGAACAGTCCACTATACTCCAGAGCTGCACACAATACTCCAGAACTGTTCACAATACTCCAGAACTGTACACAATACTCCAGAACTGTTCACAATACTCCAGAACTGTACACAATACTCCAGCATTGTACAACATACTCCAGAACTGTACACAATACTCCAGAACTGTACACAATACTCCAGAGCTGTACCCAATACTCCAGTATTGCACTCAATATTCCAGAGCTGTACACAATACTCCAGAGCTGCAGACAATACTCCAGAACAGTACACAATATGCAGGAACTGCACACAATTCTCCAGATCTGCAGACAGTATTCCAGAGCTGTCCACAATGCTCCAGAACTGAACACAATTCTCCAGAACTGTACACAATACTCCAGAGCTACACACAATACTCCAGAACTGTACACAATACTCCAGAACTGAACACAATACTCCAGAGCTGTACACAATGCTCCAGAACTGAACACAATACTCCAGAACTGTACACAATACTCCAGAACTGTTCACATTACTCCAGATCTGTACACAATGCTCCAGAACTGTACACAATACTCCAGGGCTGTACACAAGACTCCAGAACTGCACACAATATTCCAGAACTGTTCACAATACTCCAGATCTGTACACAATGCTCCAGAACTGTACACAACACTCCAGCACTGTACACAATACTCCAGAGCAGCACATAATACTCCAGAACTGTACACAATACTCCAGAGCTGCACACAATACTCCAGAACTGTTCACAATACTCGAGAACTGTACACAATACTCCAGAGCTTCACACAATACTCCGGAACTGTACACAATACTCCAGAGCTGTAAACAATGCTCCAGAATTGAACACAATAATCCAGACCTGTACACAATGCTCCAGAACTGAACACAATACTCCAGAACTGTTCACATTACTCCAGATCTGTACACAATGCTCCAGAACTGTACCCAATACTCCAGGGCTGTACACAAGACTCCAGCACTGTACACAATACTCCAGCATTGTACACAATACTCCAGAATTGTACACAATACTCCAGAACTGTACACAATACTCCAGAGCTGTACCCAATACTCCAGTATTACACTCAATATTCCAGAGCTGTACACAATACTCCAGAGCTGCAGACAATACTCCAGAACAGTACACAATATGCAGGAACTGCACACAATTCTCCAGATCTGCAGACAATATTCCAGAGCTGTACACGATACTCCAGAGCTACACACAATACTCCAGAACTGTACACAATACTCCAGAACTGTACACAATACTCCAGAGCGGTACACCATACTCCAAAGCGGTACACCATACTCCAGAGCTGTACACAATACTCCACAACTGCGCACAATCCTCCAGAATTGGATACAATACTCCAGAACTGTACACAATACGCCAGAGCTGTACACAATCCTCCAGAACTGCACTCAATACTCCCGAGCCGTACACAATACTCCAGAACGGTACACCATACTCCAGAGCTGTACACAATACTCCACAACTGCGCACAATCCTCCAGAATTGGATACAATACTCCAGAACTGTACACAATACTCCAGAGCTGTACACAATCCTCCAGAACTGCACTCAATACTCCCGAGCCATACACAATACTCCTGAACTGCACACACTACTCCAGAACTGTTCACAATGCTCCAGAAATGCACACAATACTTCAGAGCTACACACAATACTCCAGAACTGTACACAATACTCCAGAGCTGTACACAATGCTCCAGAACTGAACACAATACTCCAGAACTGTACACAATACTCCAGAACTGCGCACAATCCTCCAGAATTGGATACAATACTCCAGAGCTGTCCACAATACTCCAGAACTGCACACAATACTCCAGAACTGTACACAATACTCCAGAACTGTACACAATACTCCAGATCTTCACACAATACTCCAGAACTGTACACAATACTCCAGAGCTGTAAACAATGCTCCAGAACTGAACACAATACTCCAGAACAGTCCACTATACTCCAGAGCTGCACACAATACTCCAGAACTGTTCACAATACTCCAGAACTGTTCACAATACTCCAGAACTGTACACAATACTCCAGCATTGTACACAATACTCCAGAACTGTACACAATACTCCAGAACTGTACACAATACTCCAGAGCTGTACCCAATACTCCAGTATTGCACTCAATATTCCAGAGCTGTACACAATACTCCAGAGCTGCAGACAATACTCCAGAACAGTACACAATATGCAGGAACTGCACACAATTCTCCAGATCTGCAGACAATATTCCAGAGCTGTCCACAAGGCTCCAGAACTGAACACAATTCTCCAGCACTGTACACAATACTCCAGAACTGTTCACAGTATTCCAGAACTGTACACAATACTCCACAGCTGTCAAAAACACTCCAGAACTGTACACAATACTCCAGCGCTGTACACAATACTCCAGCATTGTACACAATAATCTAGAACTGCACACACTACTCCAGCACTGTACACAACACTCCAGACCTGTACCCAATACTCCAGTATTGAACTCAATACTCCAGCACAGTACACAATACTCCAGAACTGTACACAATACTCCAGCATTGTACACAATACTCCAGAACTGTACACAATACTCCAGAACTGTACACAATACTCCAGCATTGTACACAATACTCCAGAACTGTACACAATACTCCAGAACTGTACACAATACTCCAGAGCTGTACCCAATACTCCAGTATTACACTCAATACTCCAGAGCTGTACACAATACTCCAGAGCTGCAGACAATACTCCCAAGCCGTACACAATACTCCTGAACTGCACACAATACTCCAGAACTGCACACACGACTCCAGAACTGCACATAATACTCCAGAACTGCACACAATACTCCAGAACTGCACACAATACTCCAGAACTGCACACAATACTCCAGAAATGCACACAATACTCCAGAACTGCACACACTACTCCAGAACTGCACACAATACTCCAGAACTGCACACAAGACTCCAGAACTGAACACAATTCTCCAGAACTGTACACAATACTCCAGAGCTGTAAACAATGCTCCAGAACTGAACACAATAATCCAGAGCTGTGCACAATTCTCCAGAACTGTACACAATACTTCAGAGCTACACACAATACTCCAGAACTGTACACAATACTCCAGAACTGAACACAATACTCCAGAGCTGTACACAATGCTCCAGAACTGAACACAATACTCCAGAACTGTACACAATCACTCCAGAACTGTACACAATACTCCAGAACTGTACACAATACTCCAGAACTGCGCACAATCCTCCAGAATTGGATACAATACTCCAGAGCTGTCCACAATACTCCAGAACTGCACACAATACTCCAGAACTGTACACAATACTCCAGAACTGTACACAATACTCCAGAGCTGTAAACAATACTCCAGAACTGAACACAATACTCCAGAACTGTCCACTATACTCCAGAGCTGCACACAATACTCCAGAACTGTTCACAATACTCCAGAACTGTTCACATTACTCCAGATCTGTACACAATGCTCCAGAACTGTACACAATACTCCAGGGCTGTACACAAGACTCCAGAACTGCACACAATATTCCAGAACTGTTCACAATACTCCAGATCTGTACACAATGCTCCAGAACTGTACACAACACTCCAGCACTGTACACAATACTCCAGAGCAGCACATAATACTCCAGAACTGTACACAATACTCCAGAGCTGCACACAATACTCCAGAACTGTTCACAATACTCGAGAACTGTACACAATACTCCAGAGCTTCACACAATACTCCGGAACTGTACACAATACTCCAGAGCTGTAAACAATGCTCCAGAACTGAACACAACAATCCAGAGCTGTACACAATGCTCCAGAACTGAACACAATACTCCAGAACTGTTCACATTACTCCAGATCTGTACACAATGCTCCAGAACTGTACCCAATACTCCAGGGCTGTACACAAGACTCCAGCACTGTACACAATACTCCAGCATTGTACACAATACTCCAGAATTGTACACAATACTCCAGAACTGTACACAATACTCCAGAGCTGTACCCAATACTCCAGTATTACACTCAATATTCCAGAGCTGTACACAATACTCCAGAGCTGCAGACAATACTCCAGAACAGTACACAATATGCAGGAACTGCACACAATTCTCCAGATCTGCAGACAATATTCCAGAGCTGTCCACAATGCTCCAGAACTGAACACAATTCTCCAGAACTGTACACGATACTCCAGAGCTACACACAATACTCCAGAACTGTACACAATACTCCAGAACTGTACACAATACTCCAGAGCGGTACACCATACTCCAGAGCTGTACACAATACTCCACAACTGCGCACAATCCTCCAGAATTGGATACAATACTCCAGAACTGTACACAATACGCCAGAGCTGTACACAATCCTCCAGAACTGCACTCAATACTCCCGAGCCGTACACAATACTCAAGAACGGTACACCATACTCCAGAGCTGTACACAATACTCCACAACTGCGCACAATCCTCCAGAATTGGATACAATACTCCAGAACTGTACACAATACTCCAGAGCTGTACACAATCCTCCAGAACTGCACTCAATACTCCCGAGCCATACACAATACTCCTGAACTGCACACACTACTCCAGAACTGTTCACAATACTCCAGAAATGCACACAATACTCCAGAGCTGTACACAATGCTCCAGAACTGTACACAATACTTCAGAGCTACACACAATACTCCAGAATTGTACACAATACTCCAGAGCTGTACACAATGCTCCAGAACTGAACACAATACTCCAGAACTGTACACAATACTCCAGAACTGCGCACAATCCTCCAGAATTGGATACAATACTCCAGAGCTGTCCACAATACTCCAGAACTGCACACAATACTCCAGAACTGTACACAATACTCCAGAACTGTACACAATACTCCAGATCTTCACACAATACTCCAGAACTGTACACAATACTCCAGAGCTACACACAATACTCCAGAACTGTACACAATACTCCAGAACTGTACACCATACTCCAGAGCTGTACACAATACTCCACAACTGCGCACAATCCTCCAGAATTGGATACAATACTCCAGAACTGTACACAATACTCCAGAGCTGTACACAATCCTCCAGAACTGCACTCAATACTCCCAGGCCATACACAATACTCCTGAACTGCACACACTACTCCAGAACTGTTCACAATACTCCAGAAATGCACACAATACTCCAGAGCTGTACACAATGCTCCAGAACTGAACACAATACTCCAGAACTGTACACAATACTCCAGAGCTGCACACAATACTCCAGAACTGTACACAATACTCCAGAGCTGCACACAATGCTCCAGAACTGAACACAATACTCCAGAACTGTCCACAATACTCCAGAGCTGCACACAATACGCCAGCACTATACACAATACGCCAGCACTATACACAATACACCAGCACTGTACACAATACTCCAGAACTGTTCACAGTATTCCAGAACTGTACACAATACTCCACAGCTGTCAAAAACACTCCAGAACTGTACACAATACTCCAGCGCTGTACACAATACTCCAGCATTGTACACAATAATCTAGAACTGCACACACTACTCCAGCACTGTACACAACACTCCAGACCTGTAACCAATACTCCAGTATTGAACTCAATACTCCAGCACAGTACACAATACTCCAGAACTGTACACAATACTCCAGCATTGTACACAATACTCCAGAACTGTACACAATACTCCAGAACTGCACACAATACTCCAGAACTGCACACACGACTCCAGAAATGCACATAATACTCCAGAACTGCACACAATACTCCAGAACTGCACACAATACTCCAGAACTGCACACAATACTCCAGAAATGCACACAATACTCCAGAACTGCACACACTACTCCAGAACTGCACACAATACTCCAGAACTGCACACAAGACTCCAGAACTGAACACAATTCTCCAGAACTGTACACAATACTCCAGAGCTGTAAACAATGCTCCAGAACTGAACACAATAATCCAGAGCTGTACACAATTCTCCAGAATTGTACACAATACTTCAGAGCTACACACAATACTCCAGAACTGTACACAATACTCCAGAACTGAACACAATACTCCAGAGCTGTACACAATGCTCCAGAACTGAACACAATACTCCAGAACTGTACACAATACTCCAGAACTGCGCACAATCCTCCAGAATTGGATACAATACTCCAGAGCTGTCCACAATACTCCAGAACTGCACACAATACTCCAGAACTGTACACAATACTCCAGATCTTCACACAATACTCCAGAACTGTACACAATACTCCAGAGCTGTAAACAATGCTCCAGAACTGAACACAATACTCCAGAACTGTCCACTATACTCCAGAGCTGCACACAATACTCCAGAACTGTTCACAATACTCCAGAACTGTTCACATTACTCCAGATCTGTACACAATGCTCCAGAACTGTACACAATACTCCAGGGCTGTACACAAGACTCCAGAACTGCACACAATATTCCAGAACTGTTCACAATACTCCAGATCTGTACACAATGCTCCAGAACTGTACACAACACTCCAGCACTGTACACAATACTCCAGAGCAGCACATAATACTCCAGAACTGTACACAATACTCCAGAGCTGCACACAATACTCCAGAACTGTTCACAATACTCGAGAACTGTACACAATACTCCAGAGCTTCACACAATACTCCGGAACTGTACACAATACTCCAGAGCTGTAAACAATGCTCCAGAACTGAACACAATAATCCAGAGCTGTGCACAATGCTCCAGAACTGAACACAATACTCCAGAACTGTTCACATTACTCCAGATCTGTACACAATGCTCCAGAACTGTACCCAATACTCCAGGGCTGTACACAAGACTCCAGCACTGTACACAATACTCCAGCATTGTACACAATACTCCAGAATTGTACACAATACTCCAGAACTGTACACAATACTCCAGAGCTGTACCCAATACTCCAGTATTACACTCAATATTCCAGAGCTGTACACAATACTCCAGAGCTGCAGACAATACTCCAGAACAGTACACAATATGCAGGAACTGCACACAATTCTCCAGATCTGCAGACAATATTCCAGAGCTGTCCACAATGCTCCAGAACTGTACACGATACTTCAGAGCTACACACAATACTC
Source organism: Chiloscyllium punctatum (assembly GCF_047496795.1). NCBI lineage: Eukaryota > Metazoa > Chordata > Chondrichthyes > Orectolobiformes > Hemiscylliidae > Chiloscyllium > Chiloscyllium punctatum. The sequence goes on along the minus strand of NC_092764.1, from coordinate 477,597 downwards.
CAGAACTGTACACAATACTCCAGAACTGTACACAATACTCCAGAGCGGTACACCATACTCCAGAGCTGTACACAATACTCCACAACTGCGCACAATCCTCCAGAATTGGATACAATACTCCAGAACTGTACACAATACGCCAGAGCTGTACACAATCCTCCAGAACTGCACTCAATACTCCCGAGCCGTACACAATACTCCAGAACGGTACACCATACTCCAGAGCTGTACACAATACTCCACAACTGCGCACAATCCTCCAGAATTGGATACAATACTCCAGAACTGTACACAATACTCCAGAGCTGTACACAATCCTCCAGAACTGCACTCAATACTCCCGAGCCATACACAATACTCCTGAACTGCACACACTACTCCAGAACTGTTCACAATGCTCCAGAAATGCACACAATACTTCAGAGCTACACACAATACTCCAGAACTGTACGCAATACTCCAGAGCTGTACACAATGCTCCAGAACTGAACACAATACTCCAGAACTGTACACAATACTCCAGAACTGCGCACAATCCTCCAGAATTGGATACAATACTCCAGAGCTGTCCACAATACTCCAGAACTGCACACAATACTCCAGAACTGTACACAATACTCCAGAACTGTACACAATACTCCAGATCTTCACACAATACTCCAGAACTGTACACAATACTCCAGAGCTGTAAACAATGCTCCAGAACTGAACACAATACTCCAGAACAGTCCACTATACTCCAGAGCTGCACACAATACTCCAGAACTGTTCACAATACTCCAGAACTGTACACAATACTCCAGAACTGTTCACAATACTCCAGAACTGTACACAATACTCCAGCATTGTACAACATACTCCAGAACTGTACACAATACTCCAGAACTGTACACAATACTCCAGAGCTGTACCCAATACTCCAGTATTGCACTCAATATTCCAGAGCTGTACACAATACTCCAGAGCTGCAGACAATACTCCAGAACAGTACACAATATGCAGGAACTGCACACAATTCTCCAGATCTGCAGACAATATTCCAGAGCTGTCCACAATGCTCCAGAACTGAACACAATTCTCCAGAACTGTACACAATACTCCAGAGCTACACACAATACTCCAGAACTGTACACAATACTCCAGAACTGAACACAATACTCCAGAGCTGTACACAATGCTCCAGAACTGAACACAATACTCCAGAACTGTACACAATACTCCAGAACTGTTCACATTACTCCAGATCTGTACACAATGCTCCAGAACTGTACACAATACTCCAGGGCTGTACACAAGACTCCAGAACTGCACACAATATTCCAGAACTGTTCACAATACTCCAGATCTGTACACAATGCTCCAGAACTGTACACAACACTCCAGCACTGTACACAATACTCCAGAGCAGCACATAATACTCCAGAACTGTACACAATACTCCAGAGCTGCACACAATACTCCAGAACTGTTCACAATACTCGAGAACTGTACACAATACTCCAGAGCTTCACACAATACTCCGGAACTGTACACAATACTCCAGAGCTGTAAACAATGCTCCAGAACGGAACACAATAATCCAGACCTGTACACAATGCTCCAGAACTGAACACAATACTCCAGAACTGTTCACATTACTCCAGATCTGTACACAATGCTCCAGAACTGTACCCAATACTCCAGGGCTGTACACAAGACTCCAGCACTGTACACAATACTCCAGCATTGTACACAATACTCCAGAATTGTTCACAATACTCCAGAACTGTACACAATACTCCAGAGCTGTACCCAATACTCCAGTATTACACTCAATATTCCAGAGCTGTACACAATACTCCAGAGCTGCAGACAATACTCCAGAACAGTACACAATATGCAGGAACTGCACACAATTCTCCAGATCTGCAGACAATATTCCAGAGCTGTACACGATACTCCAGAGCTACACACAATACTCCAGAACTGTACACAATACTCCAGAACTGTACACAATACTCCAGAGCGGTACACCATACTCCAAAGCGGTACACCATACTCCAGAGCTGTACACAATACTCCACAACTGCGCACAATCCTCCAGAATTGGATACAATACTCCAGAACTGTACACAATACGCCAGAGCTGTACACAATCCTCCAGAACTGCACTCAATACTCCCGAGCCGTACACAATACTCCAGAACGGTACACCATACTCCAGAGCTGTACACAATACTCCACAACTGCGCACAATCCTCCAGAATTGGATACAATACTCCAGAACTGTACACAATACTCCAGAGCTGTACACAATCCTCCAGAACTGCACTCAATACTCCCGAGCCATACACAATACTCCTGAACTGCACACACTACTCCAGAACTGTTCACAATGCTCCAGAAATGCACACAATACTTCAGAGCTACACACAATACTCCAGAACTGTACACAATACTCCAGAGCTGTACACAATGCTCCAGAACTGAACACAATACTCCAGAACTGTACACAATACTCCAGAACTGCGCACAATCCTCCAGAATTGGATACAATACTCCAGAGCTGTCCACAATACTCCAGAACTGCACACAATACTCCAGAACTGTACACAATACTCCAGAACTGTACACAATACTCCAGATCTTCACACAATACTCCAGAACTGTACACAATACTCCAGAGCTGTAAACAATGCTCCAGAACTGAACACAATACTCCAGAACAGTCCACTATACTCCAGAGCTGCACACAATACTCCAGAACTGTTCACAATACTCCAGAACTGTTCACAATACTCCAGAACTGTACACAATACTCCAGCATTGTACACAATACTCCAGAACTGTACACAATACTCCAGAACTGTACACAATACTCCAGAGCTGTACCCAATACTCCAGTATTGCACTCAATATTCCAGAGCTGTACACAATACTCCAGAGCTGCAGACAATACTCCAGAACAGTACACAATATGCAGGAACTGCACACAATTCTCCAGATCTGCAGACAATATTCCAGAGCTGTCCACAATGCTCCAGAACTGAACACAATTCTCCAGCACTGTACACAATACTCCAGAACTGTTCACAGTATTCCAGAACTGTACACAATACTCCACAGCTGTCAAAAACACTCCAGAACTGTACACAATACTCCAGCGCTGTACACAATACTCCAGCATTGTACACAATAATCTAGAACTGCACACACTACTCCAGCACTGTACACAACACTCCAGACCTGTACCCAATACTCCAGTATTGAACTCAATACTCCAGCACAGTACACAATACTCCAGAACTGTACACAATACTCCAGCATTGTACACAATACTCCAGAACTGTACACAATACTCCAGAACTGTACACAATACTCCAGCATTGTACACAATACTCCAGAACTGTACACAATACTCCAGAACTGTACACAATACTCCAGAGCTGTACCCAATACTCCAGTATTACACTCAATACTCCAGAGCTGTACACAATACTCCAGAGCTGCAGACAATACTCCCAAGCCGTACACAATACTCCTGAACTGCACACAATACTCCAGAACTGCACACACGACTCCTGAACTGCACATAATACTCCAGAACTGCACACAATACTCCAGAACTGCACACAATACTCCAGAACTGCACACAATACTCCAGAAATGCACACAATACTCCAGAACTGCACACACTACTCCAGAACTGCACACAATACTCCAGAACTGCACACAAGACTCCAGAACTGAACACAATTCTCCAGAACTGTACACAATACTCCAGAGCTGTAAACAATGCTCCAGAACTGAACACAATAATCCAGAGCTGTACACAATTCTCCAGAACTGTACACAATACTTCAGAGCTACACACAATACTCCAGAACTGTACACAATACTCCAGAACTGAACACAATACTCCAGAGCTGTACACAATGCTCCAGAACTGAACACAATACTCCAGAACTGTACACAATCACTCCAGAACTGTACACAATACTCCAGAACTGTACACAATACTCCAGAACTGCGCACAATCCTCCAGAATTGGATACAATACTCCAGGGCTGTCCACAATACTCCAGAACTGCACACAATACTCCAGAACTGTACACAATACTCCAGATCTTCACACAATACTCCAGAACTGTACACAATACTCCAGAGCTGTAAACAATGCTCCAGAACTGAACACAATACTCCAGAACTGTCCACTATACTCCAGAGCTGCACACAATACTCCAGAACTGTTCACAATACTCCAGAACTGTTCACATTACTCCAGATCTGTACAGAATGCTCCAGAACTGTACACAATACTCCAGGGCTGTACACAAGACTCCAGAACTGCACACAATATTCCAGAACTGTTCACAATACTCCAGATCTGTACACAATGCTCCAGAACTGTACACAACACTCCAGCACTGTACACAATACTCCAGAGCAGCACATAATACTCCAGAGCTGCACACAATACTCCAGAACTGTTCACAATACTCGAGAACTGTACACAATACTCCAGAGCTTCACACAATACTCCGGAACTGTACACAATACTCCAGAGCTGTAAACAATGCTCCAGAACTGAACACAACAATCCAGAGCTGTACACAATGCTCCAGAACTGAACACAATACTCCAGAATTGTTCACATTACTCCAGATCTGTACACAATGCTCCAGAACTGTACCCAATACTCCAGGGCTGTACACAAGACTCCAGCACTGTACACAATACTCCAGCATTGTACACAATACTCCAGAATTGTACACAATACTCCAGAACTGTACACAATACTCCAGAGCTGTACCCAATACTCCAGTATTACACTCAATATTCCAGAGCTGTACACAATACTCCAGAGCTGCAGACAATACTCCAGAACAGTACACAATATGCAGGAACTGCACACAATTCTCCAGATCTGCAGACAATATTCCAGAGCTGTCCACAATGCTCCAGAACTGAACACAATTCTCCAGAACTGTTCACAATACTCCAGATCTGTACACAATGCTCCAGAACTGTACACAACACTCCAGCACTGTACACAATACTCCAGAGTAGCACATAATACTCCAGAACTGTACACAATACTCCAGAGCTGCACACAACACTCCAGAACTGTTCACAATACTCCAGAACTGTACACAATACTCCAGAGCTTCACACAATACTCCGGAACTGTACACAATACTCCAGAGCTGTAAACAATGCTCCAGAACTGAACACAATAATCCAGAGCTGTACACAATGCTCCAGAACTGAACACAATACTCCAGAACTGTTCACATTACTCCAGATCTGTACACAATGCTCCAGAACTGTACACAATACTCCAGGGCTGTACACAAGACTCCAGCACTGTACACAATACTCCAGCATTGTACACAATACTCCAGAATTGTACACAATACTCCAGAACTGTACACAATACTCCAGAACTGTACACAATACTCCAGAGCTGTACACAATGCTCCAGAACTGAACACAATACTCCAGAAGTGTACACAATACTCCAGAGCTGTAAACAATGCTCCAGAACTGAACACAATAATCCAGAGCTGTACACAATGCTCCTGAACTGAACACAATACTCCAGAACTGTTCACATTACTCCAGATCTGTACACAATACTCCAGAACTGTTCACAATACTCCAGAACTGCACACAATACTCCAGAACTGCACACACTACTCCAGAACTGTTCACAATACTCCAGAACTGCACACAATACTCCAGAACTGAACACAATTCTCCAGAACTGTACACAATACTCCAGAACTGTACACAATACTCCAGAGCTGTAAACAATGCTCCAGAACTGAACACAATAATCCAGAGCTGTACACAATTCTCCAGAACTGTACACAATACTTCAGAGCTACACACAATACTCCAGAACTGTACACAATACTCCAGAGCTGTACACAATGCTCCAGAACTGAACACAATACTCCAGAGCTGTAAACAATGCTCCAGAACTGAACACAATACTCCAGAACTGTCCACTATACTCCAGAGCTGCACACAATACTCCAGAACTGTTCACAATACTCCAGAACTGTACACAATACTCCAGAGCTGCACACAATACTCCAGGACTGCACACAATAATCCAGAACTGTTCACATTACTCCAGATCTGTACACAATGCTCCAGAACTGTACACAATACTCCAGGGCTGTACACAAGACTCCAGAACTGCACACAATATTCCAGAACTGTTCACAATACTCCAGATCTGTACACAATGCTCCAGAACTGTACACAACACTCCAGCACTGTACACAATACTCCAGAGCAGCACATAATACTCCAGAACTGTACACAATACTCCAGAGCTGCACACAATACTCCAGAACTGTTCACAATACTCCAGAACTGTACACAATACTCCAGAGCTGTACACAATACTCCAGAGCTGTCAAAAACACACCAGAACTGTACACACTACTCTAGCACTGAACACAATACTCCAGAACTGTTCACAATGCACCAGAAATGTTCACAATACTCCAGCACTGTACACAATACTCCAGAGCTGCACACAATACTCCAGAACTGTTCACAATACTCCAGAACTGTACACAATACTCCAGAGCTGTACACAATACTCCAGAGCTGTCAAAAACACTCCAGAACTGTACACACTACTCTAGCACTGAACACAATACTCCAGAACTGTTCACAATACTCCAGCACTGTACACAATACTCCACAACTGCGCACAATGCTCCAGAATTGGATACAATACTCCAGAGCTGTCCACAATACTCCAGAGCTGTACACAATACTCCAGAGCTGTACCCAATACTCCAGTATTACACTCAATACTCCAGAGCCGTACACAATACTCCTGAACTGCACACAATACTCCAGAACTGCACACACGACTCCAGAAATGCACATAATACTCCAGCACTGTACACAATACTCCAGCATTGTACACAATATTCCAGAATTGTACACAATACTCCAGAACTGTACACAATACTCCAGAACTGTACACAATACTCCAGAGCTGTACCCAATACTCCAGTATTACACTCAATACACCAGAGCCGTACACAATACTCCTGAACTGCACGCAATACTCCAGAACTGCACACACGACTCCAGAAATGCACATAATACTCCAGAACTGCACACAACACTCCAGAACTGCACACAATACTCCAGAACTGCACACAATACTCCAGAACTGCACACAATACTCCAGAACTGCACACACTACTCCAGAACTGCACACAATACTCCAGAACTGCACACAATACTCCAGAACTGAACACAATTCTCCAGAACTGTACACAATACTCCAGAGCTGTAAACAATGCTCCAGAACTGAACACAATAATCCAGAGCTGTACACAATTCTCCAGAACTGTACACAATACTTCAGAGCTACACACAATACTCCAGAACTGTACACAATACTCCAGAGCAGTACACAATGCTCCAGAACTGAACACAATACTCCAGAACTGTACACAATACTCCAGAACTGCGCACAATCCTCCAGAATTGGATACAATACTCCAGAGCTGTCCACAATATTCCAGAACTGCACACAATACTCCAGAACTGTACACAATACTCCAGAACTGTACACAATACTCCAGATCTTCACACAATACTCCAGAACTGTACACAATACTCCAGAGCTGTAAACAATGCTCCAGAACTGAACACAATACTCCAGAACTGTCCACTATACTCCAGTGCTGCACACAATACTCCAGAACTGTTCACAATACTCCAGAACTGTACACAATACTCCAGAGCTGTAAACAATGCTCCAGAACTGAACACAATACTCCAGAACTGTCCACAATACTCCAGAGCTGCACACAATACTCCAGAACTGCACACAATACTCCAGAACTGTTCACATTACTCCAGATCTGTACACAATGCTCCAGAACTGTACACAATACTCCAGGGCTGTACACAAGACTCCAGAACTGCACACAATATTCCAGAACTGTTCACAATACTCCAGATCTGTACACAATGCTCCAGAACTGTACACAACACTCCAGCACTGTACACAATACTCCAGAGCAGCACATAATACTCCAGAACTGTACACAATACTCCAGAGCTGCACACAATACTCCAGAACTGTTCACAATACTCCAGAACTGTACACAATACTCCAGAGCTGTACACAATACTCCAGAGCTGTCAAAAACACTCCAGAGCTGTACACACTACTCTAGCACTGAACACAATACTCCAGAACTGTTCACAATGCACCAGAAATGTTCACAATACTCCAGCACTGTACACAATACTCCACAACTGCGCACAATCCTCCAGAATTGGATACAATACTCCAGAGCTGTCCACAATACTCCAGAGCTGTACACAATACTCCAGAGCTGTACCCAATACTCCAGTATTACACCCAATACTCCAGAGCCGTACACAATACTCCTGAACTGCACACAATACTCCAGAACTGCACACAAGACTCCAGAAATGCACATAATACTCCAGAACTGCACACAATACTCCAGAACTGCACACAATACTCCAGAACTGCACACAATACTCCAGAAATGCACACAATACTCCAGAACTGCACACAATACTCCAGACCTGCACACACTACTCCAGAACTGCACACAATACTCCAGAACTGCACACAATACTCCAGAACTGAACACAATTCTCCAGAACTGTACACAATACTCCAGAGCTGTAAACAATGCTCCAGAACTGAACACAATAATCCAGAGCTGTACACAATTCTCCAGAACTGTACACAATACTTCAGAGCTACACACAATACTCCAGAACTGTACACAATACTCCAGAGCTGTACACAATGCTCCAGAACTGTACACAATACTTCAGAGCTACACACAATACTCCAGAACTGTACACAATTCTCCAGAACTGTACACAATACTTCAGAGCTACACACAATACTCCAGAACTGTACACAATACTCCAGAACTGAACACAATACTCCAGAGCTGTACACAATGCTCCAGAACTGAACACAATACTCCAGAACTGTACACAATACTCCAGAACTGCGCACAATCCTCCAGAATTGGATACAATACTCCAGAGCTGTCCACAATACTCCAGAACTGCACACAATACTCCAAAACTGTACACAAAACTCCAGATCTTCACACAATACTCCAGAACTGTACACAATACTCCAGAGCTGTAAACAATGCTCCAGAACTGAACACAATACTCCAGAACTGTCCACTATACTCCAGAGCTGCACACAATACTCCAGAACTGTTCACAATACTCCAGAACTGTACACAATACTCCAGAGCTGTAAACAATGCTCCAGAACTGAACACAATACTCCAGAACTGTACACAATACTCCAGAGCTGCACACAATACTCCAGAACTGCACACAATAATCCAGAACTGTTCACATTACTCCAGATCTGTACACAATGCTCCAGAACTGTACACAATACTCCAGGGCTGTACACAAGACTCCAGAACTGCACACAATATTCCAGAACTGTTCACAATACTCCAGATCTGTACACAATGCTCCAGAACTGTACACAACACTCCAGCACTGTACACAATACTCCAGAGCAGCACATAATATTCCAGAACTGTACACAATACTCCAGAGCTGCACACAATACTCCAGAACTGTTCACAATACTCCAGAACTGTACACAATACTCCAGAGCTGTACACAATACTCCAGAGCTGTCAAAAACACTCCAGAACTGTACACACTATTCTAGCACTGAACACAATACTCCAGAACTGTTCACAATGCACCAGAACTGTTCACAATACTCCAGCACTGTACACAATACTCCACAACTGCGCACAATCCTCCAGAATTGGATACAATACTCCAGAGCTGTCCACAATACTCCAGAGCTGTACACAATGCTCCAGAACTGAACACAATACTCCAGAACTGTACACAATACTCCAGCATTGTACACAATACTCCAGAACTGTACACAATACTCCAGAACTGCACACAATACTCCAGAACTGCACACACGACTCCAGAAATGCACATAATACTCCAGAACTGCACACAATACTCCAGAACTGCACACAATACTCCAGAACTGCACACAATACTCCAGAAATGCACACAATACTCCAGAACTGCACACACTACTCCAGAACTGCACACAATACTCCAGAACTGCACACAAGACTCCAGAACTGAACACAATTCTCCAGAACTGTACACAATACTCCAGAGCTGTAAACAATGCTCCAGAACTGAACACAATAATCCAGAGCTGTACACAATTCTCCAGAACTGTACACAATACTTCAGAGCTACACACAATACTCCAGAACTGTACACAATACTCCAGAACTGAACACAATACTCCAGAGCTGTACACAATGCTCCAGAACTGAACACAATACTCCAGAACTGTACACAATACTCCAGAACTGCGCACAATCCTCCAGAATTGGATACAATACTCCAGAGCTGTCCACAATACTCCAGAACTGCACACAATACTCCAGAACTGTACACAATACTCCAGATCTTCACACAATACTCCAGAACTGTACACAATACTCCAGAGCTGTAAACAATGCTCCAGAACTGAACACAATACTCCAGAACTGTCCACTATACTCCAGAGCTGCACACAATACTCCAGAACTGTTCACAATACTCCAGAACTGTTCACATTACTCCAGATCTGTACACAATGCTCCAGAACTGTACACAATACTCCAGGGCTGTACACAAGACTCCAGAACTGCACACAATATTCCAGAACTGTTCACAATACTCCAGATCTGTACACAATGCTCCAGAACTGTACACAACTCTCCAGCACTGTACACAATACTCCAGAGCAGCACATAATACTCCAGAACTGTACACAATACTCCAGAGCTGCACACAGTACTCCAGAACTGTTCACAATACTCGAGAACTGTACACAATACTCCAGAGCTTCACACAATACTCCGGAACTGTACACAATACTCCAGAGCTGTAAACAATGCTCCAGAACTGAACACAATACTCCAGAACTGTCCACTATACTCCAGAGCTGCACACAATACTCCAGAACTGTTCACAATACTCCAGAACTGTACACAATACTCCAGAGCTGTACACAATCCACCAGAACTGCACTCAATACTCCCGAGCCGTACACAATACTCCTGAACTGCACACACTACTCCAGAACTGTTCACAATGCTCCAGAAATGCACACAATACTTCAGAGCTACACACAATACTCCAGAACTGTACGCAATACTCCAGAGCTGTACACAATGCTCCAGAACTGAACACAATACTCCAGAACTGTACACAATACTCCAGAACTGCGCACAATCCTCCAGAATTGGATACAATACTCCAGAGCTGTCCACAATACTCCAGAACTGCACACAATACTCCAGAACTGTACACAATACTCCAGAACTGTACACAATACTCCAGATCTTCACACAATACTCCAGAACTGTACACAATACTCCAGAGCTGTAAACAATGCTCCAGAACTGAACACAATACTCCAGAACAGTCCACTATACTCCAGAGCTGCACACAATACTCCAGAACTGTTCACAATACTCCAGAACTGTACACAATACTCCAGAACTGTTCACAATACTCCAGAACTGTACACAATACTCCAGCATTGTACAACATACTCCAGAACTGTACACAATACTCCAGAACTGTACACAATACTCCAGAGCTGTACCCAATACTCCAGTATTGCACTCAATATTCCAGAGCTGTACACAATACTCCAGAGCTGCAGACAATACTCCAGAACAGTACACAGTATGCAGGAACTGCACACAATTCTCCAGATCTGCAGACAATATTCCAGAGCTGTCCACAATGCTCCAGAACTGAACACAATTCTCCAGAACTGTACACAATACTCCAGAGCTACACACAATACTCCAGAACTGTACACAATACTCCAGAACTGAACACAATACTCCAGAGCTGTACACAATGCTCCAGAACTGAACACAATACTCCAGAACTGTACACAATACTCCAGAACTGTTCACATTACTCCAGATCTGTACACAATGCTCCAGAACTGTACACAATACTCCAGGGCTGTACACAAGACTCCAGAACTGCACACAATATTCCAGAACTGTTCACAATACTCCAGATCTGTACACAATGCTCCAGAACTGTACACAACACTCCAGCACTGTACACAATACTCCAGAGCAGCACATAATACTCCAGAACTGTACACAATACTCCAGAGCTGCACACAATACTCCAGAACTGTTCACAATACTCGAGAACTGTACACAATACTCCAGAGCTTCACACAATACTCCGGAACTGTACACAATACTCCAGAGCTGTAAACAATGCTCCAGAACGGAACACAATAATCCAGACCTGTACACAATGCTCCAGAACTGAACACAATACTCCAGAACTGTTCACATTACTCCAGATCTGTACACAATGCTCCAGAACTGTACCCAATACTCCAGGGCTGTACACAAGACTCCAGCACTGTACACAATACTCCAGCATTGTACACAATACTCCAGAATTGTTCACAATACTCCAGAACTGTACACAATACTCCAGAGCTGTACCCAATACTCCAGTATTACACTCAATATTCCAGAGCTGTACACAATACTCCAGAGCTGCAGACAATACTCCAGAACAGTACACAATATGCAGGAACTGCACACAATTCTCCAGATCTGCAGACAATATTCCAGAGCTGTACACGATACTCCAGAGCTACACACAATACTCCAGAACTGTACACAATACTCCAGAACTGTACACAATACTCCAGAGCGGTACACCATACTCCAAAGCGGTACACCATACTCCAGAGCTGTACACAATACTCCACAACTGCGCACAATCCTCCAGAATTGGATACAATACTCCAGAACTGTACACAATACGCCAGAGCTGTACACAAACCTCCAGAACTGCACTCAATACTCCCGAGCCGTACACAATACTCCAGAACGGTACACCATACTCCAGAGCTGTACACAATACTCCACAACTGCGCACAATCCTCCAGAATTGGATACAATACTCCAGAACTGTACACAATACTCCAGAGCTGTACACAATCCTCCAGAACTGCACTCAATACTCCCGAGCCATACACAATACTCCTGAACTGCACACACTACTCCAGAACTGTTCACAATGCTCCAGAAATGCACACAATACTTCAGAGCTACACACAATACTCCAGAACTGTACACAATACTCCAGAGCTGTACACAATGCTCCAGAACTGAACACAATACTCCAGAACTGTACACAATACTCCAGAACTGCGCACAATCCTCCAGAATTGGATACAATACTCCAGAGCTGTCCACAATACTCCAGAACTGCACACAATACTCCAGAACTGTACACAATACTCCAGAACTGTACACAATACTCCAGATCTTCACACAATACTCCAGAACTGTACACAATACTCCAGAGCTGTAAACAATGCTCCAGAACTGAACACAATACTCCAGAACAGTCCACTATACTCCAGAGCTGCACACAATACTCCAGAACTGTTCACAATACTCCAGAACTGTTCACAATACTCCAGAACTGTACACAATACTCCAGCATTGTACACAATACTCCAGAACTGTACACAATACTCCAGAACTGTACACAATACTCCAGAGCTGTACCCAATACTCCAGTATTGCACTCAATATTCCAGAGCTGTACACAATACTCCAGAGCTGCAGACAATATTCCAGAGCTGTCCACAATGCTCCAGAACTGAACACAATTCTCCAGCACTGTACACAATACTCCAGAACTGTTCACAGTATTCCAGAACTGTACACAATACTCCACAGCTGTCAAAAACACTCCAGAACTGTACACAATACTCCAGCGCTGTACACAATACTCCAGCATTGTACACAATAATCTAGAACTGCACACACTACTCCAGCACTGTACACAACACTCCAGACCTGTACCCAATACTCCAGTATTGAACTCAATACTCCAGCACAGTACACAATACTCCAGAACTGTACACAATACTCCAGCATTGTACACAATACTCCAGAACTGTACACAATACTCCAGAACTGTACACAATACTCCAGCATTGTACACAATACTCCAGAACTGTACACAATACTCCAGAACTGTACACAATACTCCAGAGCTGTACCCAATACTCCAGTATTACACTCAATACTCCAGAGCTGTACACAATACTCCAGAGCTGCAGACAATACTCCCAAGCCGTACACAATACTCCTGAACTGCACACAATACTCCAGAACTGCACACACGACTCCTGAACTGCACATAATACTCCAGAACTGCACACAATACTCCAGAACTGCACACAATACTCCAGAACTGCACACAATACTCCAGAAATGCACACAATACTCCAGAACTGCACACACTACTCCAGAACTGCACACAATACTCCAGAACTGCACACAAGACTCCAGAACTGAACACAATTCTCCAGAACTGTACACAATACTCCAGAGCTGTAAACAATGCTCCAGAACTGAACACAATAATCCAGAGCTGTACACAATTCTCCAGAACTGTACACAATACTTCAGAGCTACACACAATACTCCAGAACTGTACACAATACTCCAGAACTGAACACAATACTCCAGAGCTGTACACAATGCTCCAGAACTGAACACAATACTCCAGAACTGTACACAATCACTCCAGAACTGTACACAATACTCCAGAACTGTACACAATACTCCACAACTGCGCACAATCCTCCAGAATTGGATACAATACTCCAGAGCTGTCCACAATACTCCAGAACTGCACACAATACTCCAGAACTGTACACAATACTCCAGATCTTCACACAATACTCCAGAACTGTACACAATACTCCAGAGCTGTAAACAATGCTCCAGAACTGAACACAATACTCCAGAACTGTCCACTATACTCCAGAGCTGCACACAATACTCCAGAACTGTTCACAATACTCCAGAACTGTTCACATTACTCCAGATCTGTACACAATGCTCCAGAACTGTACACAATACTCCAGGGCTGTACACAAGACTCCAGAACTGCACACAATATTCCAGAACTGTTCACAATACTCCAGATCTGTACACAATGCTCCAGAACTGTACACAACACTCCAGCACATTACACAATACTCCAGAGCAGCACATAATACTCCAGAACTGTACACAATACTCCAGAGCTGCACACAATACTCCAGAACTGTTCACAATACTCGAGAACTGTACACAATACTCCAGAGCTTCACACAATACTCCGGATCTGTACACAATACTCCAGAGCTGTAAACAATGCTCCAGAACTGAACACAACAATCCAGAGCTGTACACAATGCTCCAGAACTGAACACAATACTCCAGAACTGTTCACATTACTCCAGATCTGTACACAATGCTCCAGAACTGTACCCAATACTCCAGGGCTGTACACAAGACTCCAGCACTGTACACAATACTCCAGCATTGTACACAATACTCCAGAATTGTACACAATACTCCAGAACTGTACACAATACTCCAGAGCTGTACCCAATACTCCAGTATTACACTCAATATTCCAGAGCTGCACACAATACTCCAGAGCTGCAGACAATACTCCAGAACAGTACACAATATGCAGGAACTGCACACAATTCTCCAGATCTGCAGACAATATTCCAGAGCTGTCCACAATGCTCCAGAACTGAACACAATTCTCCAGAACTGTACACGATACTCCAGAGCTACACACAATACTCCAGAACTGTACACAATACTCCAGAACTGTACACAATACTCCAGAGCGGTACACCATACTCCAGAGCTGTACACAATACTCCACAACTGCGCACAATCCTCCAGAATTGGATACAATACTCCAGAACTGTACACAATACGCCAGAGCTGTACACAATCCTCCAGAACTGCACTCAATACTCCCGAGCCGTACACAATACTCAAGAACGGTACACCATACTCCAGAACTGTACACAATACTCCAGAGCTGTACACAATCCTCCAGAACTGCACTCAATACTCCCGAGCCATACACAATACTCCTGAACTGCACACACTACTCCAGAACTGTTCACAATACTCCAGAAATGCACACAATACTCCAGAGCTGTACACAATGCTCCAGAACTGTACACAATACTTCAGAGCTACACACAATACTCCAGAATTGTACACAATACTCCAGAGCTGTACACAATGCTCCAGAACTGAACACAATACTCCAGAACTGTACACAATACTCCAGAACTGCGCACAATCCTCCAGAATTGGATACAATACTCCAGAGCTGTCCACAATACTCCAGAACTGCACACAATACTCCAGAACTGTACACAATACTCCAGAACTGTACACAATACTCCAGATCTTCACACAATACTCCAGAACTGTACACAATACTCCAGAGCTGTAAACAATGCTCCAGAACTGAACACAATACTCCAGAACTGTCCACTATACTCCAGAGCTGCACACAATACTCCAGAACTGTTCACAATACTCCAGAACTGTACACAATACTCCAGAGCTGTAAACAATGCTCCAGAACTGAACACAATACTCCAGAACTGTACACAATACTCCAGAGCTGCACACAATACTCCAGAACTGCACACAATAATCCAGAACTGTTCACATTACTCCAGATCTGTACACAATGCTCCAGAACTGTACACAATACTCCAGGGCTGTACACAAGACTCCAGAACTGCACACAATATTCCAGAACTGTTCACAATACTCCAGATCTGTACACAATGCTCCAGAACTGTACACAACACTCCAGCACTGTACACAATACTCCAGAGCAGCACATAATACTCCAGAACTGTACACAATACTCCAGAGCTGCACACAATACTCCAGAACTGTTCACAATACTCCAGAACTGTACACAATACTCCAGAGCTTCACACAATACTCCAGAACTGTACACAATACTCCAGAGCTGTAAACAATGCTCCAGAACTGAACACAATAATCCAGAGCTGTACACAATACTCCAGGGCTGTACACAAGACTCCAGAACTGCACACAATATTCCAGAACTGTTCACAATACTCCAGATCTGTACACAATGCTCCAGAACTGTACACAACACTCCAGCACTGTACACAATACTCCAGAGCAGCACATAATACTCCAGAACTGTACACAATACTCCAGAGCTGCACACAATACTCCAGAACTGTTCACAATACTCCAGATCTGTACACAATGCTCCAGAACTGTACACAACACTCCAGCACTGTACACAATACTCCAGAGCAGCACATAATACTCCAGAACTGTACACAATACTCCAGAGCTGCACACAATACTCCAGAACTGTTCACAATACTCCAGAACTGTACACAATACTCCAGAGCTTCACACAATACTCCAGAACTGTACACAATACTCCAGAGCTGTAAACAATGCTCCAGAACTGAACACAATAATCCAGAGCTGTACACAATGCTCCAGAACTGAACACAATACTCCAGAACTGTTCACATTACTCCAGATCTGTACACAATGCTCCAGAACTGTACACAATACTCCAGGGCTGTACACAAGACTCCAGAACTGCATGCAATATTCCAGAACTGTTCACATTACTCCAGATCTGTACACAATGCTCCAGCATTGTACACAATACTCCAGAACTGTACACAATACTCCAGAACTGTACACAATACTCCAGAGCTGTACCCAATACTCCAGTATTGCACTCAATATTCCAGAGCTGTACACAATACTCCAGAGCTGCAGACAATACTCCAGAACAGTACACAATGTGCAGGAACTGCACACAATTCTCCAGATCTGCAGACAATATTCCAGAGCTGTCCACAATGCTCCAGAACTGAACACAATTCTCCAGAACTGTACACAATACTCCAGAGCTACACACAATACTCCAGAACTGTACACAATACTCCAGAACGGTACACCATACTCCCGAGCCGTACACAATACTCCTGAACTGCACACACTACTCCAGAACTGTTCACAATACTCCAGAAATGCACACAATACTCCAGAGCTGTACACAATGCTCCAGAACTGAACACAATACTCCAGAACTGTACACAATACTCCAGAGCTGCACACAATACTCCAGGACTGTACACAATACTCCAGAGCTGTACACAATGCTCCAGAACTAAACACAATACTCCAGAACTGTACACATTACTTCAGCACTGTACACAATACGCCAGCACTATACACAATACACCAGCACTGTACACAATACTCCAGAGCTGTCAAAAACACTCCAGAACTGTACACAATACTCCAGAACTGTACACAATACTCCAGAACTGTTCACAGTATTCCAGAACTGTACACAATACTCCACAGCTGTCAAAAACACTCCAGAACTGTACACAATACTCCAGCGCTGTACACAATACTCCAGCATTGTACACAATAATCTAGAACTGCACACACTACTCCAGCACTGTACACAACGCTCCAGACCTGTACCCAATACTCCAGTATTGAACTCAATACTCCAGCACAGTACACAATACTCCAGAACTGTACACAATACTCCAGCATTGTACACAAAACTCCAGAACTGTGCACAATACTCCAGAACTGTACACAATACTCCAGCATTGTACACAATACTCCAGAACTGTACACAATACTCCAGAACTGTACACAATACTCCAGAACTGCACACAATACTCCAGAAATGCACACAATACTCCAGAACTGCACACACTACTCCAGAACTGCACACACTACTCCAGAACTGTACACAATACTCCAGAACTGTACACAATACTCCAGAGCTGTACACAATGCTCCAGAACTGAACACAATACTCCAGAAGTGTACACAATACTCCAGAGCTGTAAACAATGCTCCAGAACTGAACACAATAATCCAGAGCTGTACACAATGCTCCTGAACTGAACACAATACTCCAGAACTGTTCACATTACTCCAGATCTGTACACAATACTCCAGAACTGTTCACAATACTCCAGAACTGCACACAATACTCCAGAACTGCACACACTACTCCAGAACTGTTCACAATACTCCAGAACTGCACACAATACTCCAGAACTGAACACAATTCTCCAGAACTGTACACAATACTCCAGAGCTGTAAACAATGCTCCAGAACTGAACACAATAATCCAGAGCTGTACACAATTCTCCAGAACTGTACACAATACTTCAGAGCTACACACAATACTCCAGAACTGTACACAATACTCCAGAGCTGTACACAATGCTCCAGAACTGAACACAATACTCCAGAGCTGTAAACAATGCTCCAGAACTGAACACAATACTCCAGAACTGTACACAATACTCCAGAGCTGCACACAATACTCCAGGACTGCACACAATAATCCAGAACTGTTCACATTACTCCAGATCTGTACACAATGCTCCAGAACTGTACACAATACTCCAGGGCTGTACACAAGACTCCAGAACTGCACACAATATTCCAGAACTGTTCACAATACTCCAGATCTGTACACAATGCTCCAGAACTGTACACAACACTCCAGCACTGTACACAATACTCCAGAGCAGCACATAATACTCCAGAACTGTACACAATACTCCAGAGCTGCACACAATACTCCAGAACTGTTCACAATACTCCAGAACTGTACACAATACTCCAGAGCTGTACACAATACTCCAGAGCTGTCAAAAACACACCAGAACTGTACACACTACTCTAGCACTGAACACAATACTCCAGAACTGTTCACAATGCACCAGAAATGTTCACAATACTCCAGCACTGTACACAATACTCCAGAGCTGCACACAATACTCCAGAACTGTTCACAATACTCCAGAACTGTACACAATACTCCAGAGCTGTACACAATACTCCAGAGCTGTCAAAAACACTCCAGAACTGTACACACTACTCTAGCACTGAACACAATACTCCAGAACTGTTCACAATACTCCAGCACTGTACACAATACTCCACAACTGCGCACAATGCTCCAGAATTGGATACAATACTCCAGAGCTGTCCACAATACTCCAGAGCTGTACACAATACTCCAGAGCTGTACCCAATACTCCAGTATTACACTCAATACTCCAGAGCCGTACACAATACTCCTGAACTGCACACAATACTCCAGAACTGCACACACGACTCCAGAAATGCACATAATACTCCAGCACTGTACACAATACTCCAGCATTGTACACAATACTCCAGAATTGTACACAATACTCCAGAACTGTACACAATACTCCAGAACTGTACACAATACTCCAGAGCTGTACCCAATACTCCAGTATTACACTCAATACACCAGAGCCGTACACAATACTCCTGAACTGCACGCAATACTCCAGAACTGCACACACGACTCCAGAAATGCACATAATACTCCAGAACTGCACACAATACTCCAGAACTGCACACAATACTCCAGAACTGCACACAATACTCCAGAACTGCACACAATACTCCAGAACTGCACACACTACTCCAGAACTGCACACAATACTCCAGAACTGCACACAATACTCCAGAACTGAACACAATTCTCCAGAACTGTACACAATACTCCAGAGCTGTAAACAATGCTCCAGAACTGAACACAATAATCCAGAGCTGTACACAATTCTCCAGAACTGTACACAATACTTCAGAGCTACACACAATACTCCAGAACTGTACACAATACTCCAGAGCAGTACACAATGCTCCAGAACTGAACACAATACTCCAGAACTGTACACAATACTCCAGAACTGCGCACAATCCTCCAGAATTGGATACAATACTCCAGAGCTGTCCACAATATTCCAGAACTGCACACAATACTCCAGAACTGTACACAATACTCCAGAACTGTACACAATACTCCAGATCTTCACACAATACTCCAGAACTGTACACAATACTCCAGAGCTGTAAACAATGCTCCAGAACTGAACACAATACTCCAGAACTGTCCACTATACTCCAGTGCTGCACACAATACTCCAGAACTGTTCACAATACTCCAGAACTGTACACAATACTCCAGAGCTGTAAACAATGCTCCAGAACTGAACACAATACTCCAGAACTGTCCACAATACTCCAGAGCTGCACACAATACTCCAGAACTGCACACAATACTCCAGAACTGTTCACATTACTCCAGATCTGTACACAATGCTCCAGAACTGTACACAATACTCCAGGGCTGTACACAAGACTCCAGAACTGCACACAATATTCCAGAACTGTTCACAATACTCCAGATCTGTACACAATGCTCCAGAACTGTACACAACACTCCAGCACTGTACACAATACTCCAGAGCAGCACATAATACTCCAGAACTGTACACAATACTCCAGAGCTGCACACAATACTCCAGAACTGTTCACAATACTCCAGAACTGTACACAATACTCCAGAGCTGTACACAATACTCCAGAGCTGTCAAAAACACTCCAGAGCTGTACACACTACTCTAGCACTGAACACAATACTCCAGAACTGTTCACAATGCACCAGAAATGTTCACAATACTCCAGCACTGTACACAATACTCCACAACTGCGCACAATCCTCCAGAATTGGATACAATACTCCAGAGCTGTCCACAATACTCCAGAGCTGTACACAATACTCCAGAGCTGTACCCAATACTCCAGTATTACACCCAATACTCCAGAGCCGTACACAATACTCCTGAACTGCACACAATACTCCAGAACTGCACACAAGACTCCAGAAATGCACATAATACTCCAGAACTGCACACAATACTCCAGAACTGCACACAATACTCCAGAACTGCACACAATACTCCAGAAATGCACACAATACTCCAGAACTGCACACAATACTCCAGACCTGCACACACTACTCCAGAACTGCACACAATACTCCAGAACTGCACACAATACTCCAGAACTGAACACAATTCTCCAGAACTGTACACAATACTCCAGAGCTGTAAACAATGCTCCAGAACTGAACACAATAATCCAGAGCTGTACACAATTCTCCAGAACTGTACACAATACTTCAGAGCTACACACAATACTCCAGAACTGTACACAATACTCCAGAGCTGTACACAATGCTCCAGAACTGTACACAATACTTCAGAGCTACACACAATACTCCAGAACTGTACACAATTCTCCAGAACTGTACACAATACTTCAGAGCTACACACAATACTCCAGAACTGTACACAATACTCCAGAACTGAACACAATACTCCAGAGCTGTACACAATGCTCCAGAACTGAACACAATACTCCAGAACTGTACACAATACTCCAGAACTGCGCACAATCCTCCAGAATTGGATACAATACTCCAGAGCTGTCCACAATACTCCAGAACTGCAAACAATACTCCAAAACTGTACACAAAACTCCAGATCTTCACACAATACTCCAGAACTGTACACAATACTCCAGAGCTGTAAACAATGCTCCAGAACTGAACACAATACTCCAGAACTGTCCACTATACTCCAGAGCTGCACACAATACTCCAGAACTGTTCACAATACTCCAGAACTGTACACAATACTCCAGAGCTGTAAACAATGCTCCAGAACTGAACACAATACTCCAGAACTGTACACAATACTCCAGAGCTGCACACAATACTCCAGAACTGCACACAATAATCCAGAACTGTTCACATTACTCCAGATCTGTACACAATGCTCCAGAACTGTACACAATACTCCAGGGCTGTACACAAGACTCCAGAACTGCACACAATATTCCAGAACTGTTCACAATACTCCAGATCTGTACACAATGCTCCAGAACTGTACACAACACTCCAGCACTGTACACAATACTCCAGAGCAGCACATAATATTCCAGAACTGTACACAATACTCCAGAGCTGCACACAATACTCCAGAACTGTTCACAATACTCCAGAACTGTACACAATACTCCAGAGCTGTACACAATACTCCAGAGCTGTCAAAAACACTCCAGAACTGTACACACTATTCTAGCACTGAACACAATACTCCAGAACTGTTCACAATGCACCAGAACTGTTCACAATACTCCAGCACTGTACACAATACTCCACAACTGCGCACAATCCTCCAGAATTGGATACAATACTCCAGAGCTGTCCACAATACTCCAGAGCTGTACACAATGCTCCAGAACTGAACACAATACTCCAGAACTGTACACAATACTCCAGAGCTGCACACAATACTCCAGGACTGTACACAATACTCCAGAGCTGTACACAATGCTCCAGAACTGAACACAATACTCCAGAACTGTCCACAATACTCCAGAGCTGCACACAATACTCCAAAACCATACACAACACTCCAGAGCTGTACACATTACTTCAGCACTGTACACAATACGCCAGCACTGTACACAATACACCAGCACTGTACACAATACTCCAGAACTGTTCACAGTACTCCAGAACTGTACACAATACTCCACAGCTGTCAAAAACACTCCAGAACTGTACACAATACTCCAGCGCTGTACACAATACTCCAGCATTGTACACAATAATCTAGAACTGCACACACTACTCCAGCACTGTACACAACACTCCAGACCTGTACCCAATACTCCAGTATTGAACTCAATACTCCAGCACAGTACACAATACTCCAGAACTGTACACAATACTCCAGCATTGTACACAATACTCCAGAACTGTACACAATACTCCAGAACTGTACACAATACTCCATCATTGTACACAATACTCCAGAACTGTACACAATACTCCAGAACTGTACACAATACTCCAGAGCTGTACCCAATACTCCAGTATTACACTCAATACTCCAGAGCTGTACACAATACTCCAGAGCTGCAGACAATACTCCCAATCCGCACACAATACTCCTGAACTGCACACAATACTCCAGAACTGCACACATGACTCCAGAAATGCACATAATACTCCAGAACTGCACACAATACTCCAGAACTGCACACAATACTCCAGAACTGCACACAATACTCCAGAAATGCACACAATACTCCAGAACTGCACACACTACTCCAGAACTGCACACAATACTCCAGAACTGCACACAATACTCCAGAACTGAACACAATTCTCCAGAACTGTACACAATACTCCAGAGCTGTAAACAATGCTCCAGAACTGAACACAATACTCCAGAACTGTCCACTATACTCCAGATCTTCACACAATACTCCAGAACTGTTCACAATACTCCAGAACTGTACACAATACTCCAGAGCTGTAAACAATGCTCCAGAACTGAACACAATACTCCAGAACTGTCCACAATACTCCAGAGCTGCACACAATACTCCAGAACTGTTCACAATACTCCAGAACTGTACACAATACTCCAGAGCTGTAAACAATGCTCCAGAACTGAACACAATACTCCAGAACTGAACACAATACTCCAGAACTGTCCACTATACTCCAGAGCTGCACACAATACTCCAGAACTGTTCACAATACTCCAGAACTGTACACAATACTCCAGAGCTGTAAACAATGCTCCAGAACTGAACACAATACTCCAGAACTGTCCACAATACTCCAGAGCTGCACACAATACTCCAGAACTGCACACAATAATCCAGAACTGTTCACATTACTCCAGATCTGTACACAATGCTCCAGAACTGTACACAATACTCCAGGGCTGTACACAAGACTCCAGAACTGCACACAATATTCCAGAACTGTTCACAATACTCCAGATCTGTACACAATGCTCCAGAACTGTACACAACACTCCAGCACTGTACACAATACTCCAGAGCAGCACATAATACTCCAGAACTGTACACAATACTCCAGAGCTGCACACAATACTCCAGAACTGTTCACAATACTCCAGAACTGTACACAATACTCCAGAGCTTCACACAATACTCCAGAACTGTACACAATACTCCAGAGCTGTAAACAATGCTCCAGAACTGAACACAATAATCCAGAGCTGTACACAATGCTCCAGAACTGAACACAATACTCCAGAACTGTTCACATTACTCCAGATCTGTACACAATACTCCAGAACTGTTCACAATACTCCAGCACTGTACACAAACTCCACAACTGCGCACAATCCTCCAGAATTGGATACAATACTCCAGAGCTGTCCACAATACTCCAGAGCTGTACACAATGCTCCAGAACTGAACACAATACTCCAGAGCTGTACACAATGCTCCAGAGCTGCACACAATACTCCAGGACTGTACACAATACTCCAGAGCTGCACACAATACTCCAGGACTGTACACAATACTCCAGAGCTGTACACAATACTCCAGAGCTGTACACAATACTCCAGAACTGTACACAATACTCCAGAGCTGCACACAATGCTCCAGAACTGTACACAATACTCCAGAGCTGTACACAATGCTCCAGAACTGAACACAATACTCCAGAACTGTCCACAATACTCCAGAGCTGCACACAATACTCCAAAACCATACACAACACTCCAGAGCTGTACACATTACCTCAGCACTGTACACAATACGCCAGCACTGTACACAATACACCAGCACTGTACACAATACTCCAGAACTGTTCACAGTATTCCAGAACTGTACACAATACTCCAGAGCTGTCAAAAACACTCCAGAACTGTACACAATACTCCAGCGCTGTACACAATACTCCAGCATTGTACACAATAATCTAGAACTGCACACACTACTCCAGCACTGTACACAACACTGCAGACCTGTACCCAATACTCCAGTATTGAACTCAATACTCCAGCACAGTACACAATACTCCAGAACTGTACACAATACTCCAGCATTGTACACAATACTCCAGAACTGTACACAATACTCCAGAACTGTACACAATACTCCAGCATTGTACACAATACTCCAGAACTGTACACAATACTCCAGAACTGTACACAATACTCCAGAGCTGTACCCAATACTCCAGTATTACACTCAATACTCCAGAGCTGTACACAATACTCCAGAGCTGCAGACAATACTCCCAAGCCGTACACAATACTCCTGAACTGCACATAATACTCCAGAAATGCACACAATACTCCAGAAGTGCACACAATACTCCAGAACTGCACACACTATTCCAGAACTGCACACAATACTCCAGAACTGCACACAATACTCCAGAACTGAACACAATTCTCCAGAACTGTACACAATACTCCAGAGCTGTAAACAATGCTCCAGAACTGAACACAATACTCCAGAACTGTCCACTATACTCCAGAGCTGCACACAATACTCCAGAACTGCACACAATACTCCAGAACTGTTCACATTACTCCAGATCTGTACACAATGCTCCAGAACTGTACACAATACTCCAGGGCTGTACACAAGACTCCAGAACTGCACACAATATTCCAGAACTGTTCACAATACTCCAGATCTGTACACAATGCTCCAGAACTGTACACAACACTCCAGCACTGTACACAATACTCCAGAGCAGCACATAATACTCCAGAACGGTACACAATACTCCAGAGCTGCACACAATACTCCAGAACTGTTCACAATACTCCAGAACTGTACACAATACTCCAGAGCTGTACACAATACTCCAGAGCTGTCAAAAACACTCCAGAACTGTACACACTACTCTAGCACTGAACACAATACTCCAGAACTGTTCACAATGCACCAGAAATGTTCACAATACTCCAGCACTGTACACAATACTCCACAACTGCGCACAATCCTCCAGAATTGGATACAATACTCCAGAGCCGTACACAATACTCCTGAACTGCACACAATACTCCAGAACTGCACACACGACTCCAGAAATGCACATAATACTCCAGAACTGCACACAATACTCCAGAACTGCACACAATACTCCAGAACTGCACACAATACTCCAGAAATGCACACAATACTCCAGAACTGCACACACTACTCCAGAACTGCACACACTACTCCAGAACTGCACACAATACTCCAGAACTGAACACAATTCTCCAGAACTGTACACAATACTCCAGAGCTGTAAACAATACTCCAGAGCTGTACACAATACTCCAGAGCTGTCAAAAACACTCCAGAACTGTACACACTACTCTAGCACTGAACACAATACTCCAGAACTGTTCACAATGCACCAGAAATGTTCACAATACTCCAGCACTGTACACAATACTCCACAACTGCGCACAATCCTCCAGAATTGGATACAATACTCCAGAGCCGTACACAATACTCCTGAACTGCACACACGACTCCAGAAATGCACATAATACTCCAGAACTGCACACAATACTCCAGAACTGCACACAATACTCCAGAACTGCACACAATACTCCAGAAATGCACACAATACTCCAGAACTGCACACACTACTCCAGAATTGCACACACTACTCCAGAACTGCACACAATACTCCAGAACTGAACACAATTCTCCAGAACTGTACACAATACTCCAGAACTGTACACAATACTCCAGAGCTGTACCCAATACTCCAGTATTACACTCAATACACCAGAGCCGTACACAATACTCCTGAACTGCACGCAATACTCCAGAACTGCACACACGACTCCAGAAATGCACATAATACTCCAGAACTGCACACAATACTCCAGAACTGCACACAATACTCCAGAACTGCACACAATACTCCAGAACTGCACACAATACTCCAGAACTGCACACACTACTCCAGAACTGCACACAATACTCCAGAACTGCACACAATACTCCAGAACTGAACACAATTCTCCAGAACTGTACACAATACTCCAGAGCTGTAAACAATGCTCCAGAACTGAACACAATAATCCAGAGCTGTACACAATTCTCCAGAACTGTACACAATACTTCAGAGCTACACACAATACTCCAGAACTGTACACAATACTCCAGAGCAGTACACAATGCTCCAGAACTGAACACAATACTCCAGAACTGTACACAATACTCCAGAACTGCGCACAATCCTCCAGAATTGGATACAATACTCCAGAGCTGTCCACAATATTCCAGAACTGCACACAATACTCCAGAACTGTACACAATACTCCAGAACTGTACACAATACTCCAGATCTTCACACAATACTCCAGAACTGTACACAATACTCCAGAGCTGTACACAATGCTCCAGAACTGAACACAATACTCCAGAACTGTACACAATACTCCAGTGCTGCACACAATACTCCAGAACTGTTCACAATACTCCAGAACTGTACACAATACTCCAGAGCTGTAAACAATGCTCCAGAACTGAACACAATACTCCAGAACTGTCCACAATACTCCAGAGCTGCACACAATACTCCAGAACTGCACACAATACTCCAGAACTGTTCACATTACTCCAGATCTGTACACAATGCTCCAGAACTGTACACAATACTCCAGGGCTGTACACAAGACTCCAGAACTGCACACAATATTCCAGAACTGTTCACAATACTCCAGATCTGTACACAATGCTCCAGAACTGTACACAACACTCCAGCACTGTACACAATACTCCAGAGCAGCACATAATACTCCAGAACTGTACACAATACTCCAGAGCTGCACACAATACTCCAGAACTGTTCACAATACTCCAGAACTGTACACAATACTCCAGAGCTGTACACAATACTCCAGAGCTGTCAAAAACACTCCAGAGCTGTACACACTACTCTAGCACTGAACACAATACTCCAGAACTGTTCACAATGCACCAGAAATGTTCACAATACTCCAGCACTGTACACAATACTCCACAACTGCGCACAATCCTCCAGAATTGGATACAATACTCCAGAGCTGTCCACAATACTCCAGAGCTGTACACAATACTCCAGAGCTGTACCCAATACTCCAGTATTACACCCAATACTCCAGAGCCGTACACAATACTCCTGAACTGCACACAATACTCCAGAACTGCACACAAGACTCCAGAAATGCACATAATACTCCAGAACTGCACACAATACTCCAGAACTGCACACAATACTCCAGAACTGCACACAATACTCCAGAAATGCACACAATACTCCAGAACTGCACACAATACTCCAGACCTGCACACACTACTCCAGAACTGCACACAATACTCCAGAACTGCACACAATACTCCAGAACTGAACACAATTCTCCAGAACTGTACACAATACTCCAGAGCTGTAAACAATGCTCCAGAACTGAACACAATAATCCAGAGCTGTACACAATTCTCCAGAACTGTACACAATACTTCAGAGCTACACACAATACTCCAGAACTGTACACAATACTCCAGAGCTGTACACAATGCTCCAGAACTGTACACAATACTTCAGAGCTACACACAATACTCCAGAACTGTACACAATTCTCCAGAACTGTACACAATACTTCAGAGCTACACACAATACTCCAGAACTGTACACAATACTCCAGAACTGAACACAATACTCCAGAGCTGTACACAATGCTCCAGAACTGAACACAATACTCCAGAACTGTACACAATACTCCAGAACTGCGCACAATCCTCCAGAATTGGATACAATACTCCAGAGCTGTCCACAATACTCCAGAACTGCACACAATACTCCAAAACTGTACACAAAACTCCAGATCTTCACACAATACTCCAGAACTGTACACAATACTCCAGAGCTGTAAACAATGCTCCAGAACTGAACACAATACTCCAGAACTGTCCACTATACTCCAGAGCTGCACACAATACTCCAGAACTGTTCACAATACTCCAGAACTGTACACAATACTCCAGAGCTGTAAACAATGCTCCAGAACTGAACACAATACTCCAGAACTGTACACAATACTCCAGAGCTGCACACAATACTCCAGAACTGCACACAATAATCCAGAACTGTTCACATTACTCCAGATCTGTACACAATGCTCCAGAACTGTACACAATACTCCAGGGCTGTACACAAGACTCCAGAACTGCACACAATATTCCAGAACTGTTCACAATACTCCAGATCTGTACACAATGCTCCAGAACTGTACACAACACTCCAGCACTGTACACAATACTCCAGAGCAGCACATAATATTCCAGAACTGTACACAATACTCCAGAGCTGCACACAATACTCCAGAACTGTTCACAATAGTCCACAACTGTACACAATACTCCAGAGCTGTACACAATACTCCAGAGCTGTCAAAAACACTCCAGAACTGTACACACTATTCTAGCACTGAACACAATACTCCAGAACTGTTCACAATGCACCAGAACTGTTCACAATACTCCAGCACTGTACACAATACTCCACAACTGCGCACAATCCTCCAGAATTGGATACAATACTCCAGAGCTGTCCACAATACTCCAGAGCTGTACACAATGCTCCAGAACTGAACACAATACTCCAGAACTGTACACAATACTCCAGAGCTGCACACAATACTCCAGGACTGTACACAATACTCCAGAGCTGTACACAATGCTCCAGAACTGAACACAATACTCCAGAACTGTCCACAATACTCCAGAGCTGCACACAATACTCCAAAACCATACACAACACTCCAGAGCTGTACACATTACTTCAGCACTGTACACAATACGCCAGCACTGTACACAATACACCAGCACTGTACACAATACTCCAGAACTGTTCACAGTACTCCAGAACTGTACACAATACTCCACAGCTGTCAAAAACACTCCAGAACTGTACACAATACTCCAGCGCTGTACACAATACTCCAGCATTGTACACAATAATCTAGAACTGCACACACTACTCCAGCACTGTACACAACACTCCAGACCTGTACCCAATACTCCAGTATTGAACTCAATACTCCAGCACAGTACACAATACTCCAGAACTGTACACAATACTCCAGCATTGTACACAATACTCCAGAACTGTACACAATACTCCAGAACTGTACACAATACTCCAGCATTGTACACAATACTCCAGAACTGTACACAATACTCCAGAACTGTACACAATACTCCAGAGCTGTACCCAATACTCCAGTATTACACTCAATACTCCAGAGCTGTACACAATACTCCAGAGCTGCAGACAATACTCCCAATCCGCACACAATACTCCTGAACTGCACACAATACTCCAGAACTGCACACATGACTCCAGAAATGCACATAATACTCCAGAACTGCACACAATACTCCAGAACTGCACACAATACTCCAGAACTGCACACAATACTCCAGAAATGCACACAATACTCCAGAACTGCACACACTACTCCAGAACTGCACACAATACTCCAGAACTGCACACAATACTCCAGAACTGAACACAATTCTCCAGAACTGTACACAATACTCCAGAGCTGTAAACAATGCTCCAGAACTGAACACAATACTCCAGAACTGTCCACTATACTCCAGATCTTCACACAATACTCCAGAACTGTTCACAATACTCCAGAACTGTACACAATACTCCAGAGCTGTAAACAATGCTCCAGAACTGAACACAATACTCCAGAACTGTCCACAATACTCCAGAGCTGCACACAATACTCCAGAACTGTTCACAATACTCCAGAACTGTACACAATACTCCAGAGCTGTAAACAATGCTCCAGAACTGAACACAATACTCCAGAACTGAACACAATACTCCAGAACTGTCCACTATACTCCAGAGCTGCACACAATACTCCAGAACTGTTCACAATACTCCAGAACTGTACACAATACTCCAGAGCTGTAAACAATGCTCCAGAACTGAACACAATACTCCAGAACTGTCCACAATACTCCAGAGCTGCACACAATACTCCAGAACTGCACACAATAATCCAGAACTGTTCACATTACTCCAGATCTGTACACAATGCTCCAGAACTGTACACAATACTCCAGGGCTGTACACAAGACTCCAGAACTGCACACAATATTCCAGAACTGTTCACAATACTCCAGATCTGTACACAATGCTCCAGAACTGTACACAACACTCCAGCACTGTACACAATACTCCAGAGCAGCACATAATACTCCAGAACTGTACACAATACTCCAGAGCTGCACACAATACTCCAGAACTGTTCACAATACTCCAGAACTGTACACAATACTCCAGAGCTTCACACAATACTCCAGAACTGTACACAATACTCCAGAGCTGTAAACAATGCTCCAGAACTGAACACAATAATCCAGAGCTGTACACAATGCTCCAGAACTGAACACAATACTCCAGAACTGTTCACATTACTCCAGATCTGTACACAATACTCCAGAACTGTTCACAATACTCCAGCACTGTACACAAACTCCACAACTGCGCACAATCCTCCAGAATTGGATACAATACTCCAGAGCTGTCCACAATACTCCAGAGCTGTACACAATGCTCCAGAACTGAACACAATACTCCAGAGCTGTACACAATGCTCCAGAGCTGCACACAATACTCCAGGACTGTACACAATACTCCAGAGCTGCACACAATACTCCAGGACTGTACACAATACTCCAGAGCTGTACACAATACTCCAGAGCTGTACACAATACTCCAGAACTGTACACAATACTCCAGAGCTGCACACAATGCTCCAGAACTGTACACAATACTCCAGAGCTGTACACAATGCTCCAGAACTGAACACAATACTCCAGAACTGTCCACAATACTCCAGAGCTGCACACAATACTCCAAAACCATACACAACACTCCAGAGCTGTACACATTACCTCAGCACTGTACACAATACGCCAGCACTGTACACAATACACCAGCACTGTACACAATACTCCAGAACTGTTCACAGTATTCCAGAACTGTACACAATACTCCAGAGCTGTCAAAAACACTCCAGAACTGTACACAATACTCCAGCGCTGTACACAATACTCCAGCATTGTACACAATAATCTAGAACTGCACACACTACTCCAGCACTGTACACAACACTGCAGACCTGTACCCAATACTCCAGTATTGAACTCAATACTCCAGCACAGTACACAATACTCCAGAACTGTACACAATACTCCAGCATTGTACACAATACTCCAGAACTGTACACAATACTCCAGAACTGTACACAATACTCCAGCATTGTACACAATACTCCAGAACTGTACACAATACTCCAGAACTGTACACAATACTCCAGAGCTGTACCCAATACTCCAGTATTACACTCAATACTCCAGAGCTGTACACAATACTCCAGAGCTGCAGACAATACTCCCAAGCCGTACACAATACTCCTGAACTGCACATAATACTCCAGAAATGCACACAATACTCCAGAAGTGCACACAATACTCCAGAACTGCACACACTATTCCAGAACTGCACACAATACTCCAGAACTGCACACAATACTCCAGAACTGAACACAATTCTCCAGAACTGTACACAATACTCCAGAGCTGTAAACAATGCTCCAGAACTGAACACAATACTCCAGAACTGTCCACTATACTCCAGAGCTGCACACAATACTCCAGAACTGCACACAATACTCCAGAACTGTTCACATTACTCCAGATCTGTACACAATGCTCCAGAACTGTACACAATACTCCAGGGCTGTACACAAGACTCCAGAACTGCACACAATATTCCAGAACTGTTCACAATACTCCAGATCTGTACACAATGCTCCAGAACTGTACACAACACTCCAGCACTGTACACAATACTCCAGAGCAGCACATAATACTCCAGAACGGTACACAATACTCCAGAGCTGCACACAATACTCCAGAACTGTTCACAATACTCCAGAACTGTACACAATACTCCAGAGCTGTACACAATACTCCAGAGCTGTCAAAAACACTCCAGAACTGTACACACTACTCTAGCACTGAACACAATACTCCAGAACTGTTCACAATGCACCAGAAATGTTCACAATACTCCAGCACTGTACACAATACTCCACAACTGCGCACAATCCTCCAGAATTGGATACAATACTCCAGAGCCGTACACAATACTCCTGAACTGCACACAATACTCCAGAACTGCACACACGACTCCAGAAATGCACATAATACTCCAGAACTGCACACAATACTCCAGAACTGCACACAATACTCCAGAACTGCACACAATACTCCAGAAATGCACACAATACTCCAGAACTGCACACACTACTCCAGAACTGCACACACTACTCCAGAACTGCACACAATACTCCAGAACTGAACACAATTCTCCAGAACTGTACACAATACTCCAGAGCTGTAAACAATGCTCCAGAACTGAACACAATACTCCAGAACTGTCCACTATACTCCAGAGCTGCACACAATACTCCAGAACTGCACACAATACTCCAGAACTGTTCACATTACTCCAGATCTGTACACAATGCTCCAGAACTGTACACAATACTCCAGGGCTGTACACAAGACTCCAGAACTGCACACAATATTCCAGAACTGTTCACAATACTCCAGATCTGTACACAATGCTCCAGAACTGTACACAACACTCCAGCACTGTACACAATACTCCAGAGCAGCACATAATACTCCAGAACTGTACACAATACTCCAGAGCTGCACACAATACTCCAGAACTGTTCACAATACTCCAGAACTGTACACAATACTCCAGAGCTGTACACAAAACTCCAGAGCTGTCAAAAACACTCCAGAACTGTACACACTACTCTAGCACTGAACACAATACTCCAGAACTGTTCACAATGCACCAGAAATGTTCACAATACTCCAGCACTGTACACAATACTCCACAACTGCGCACAATCCTCCAGAATTGGATACAATACTCCAGAGCTGTCCACAATACTCCAGAGCTGTAAACAATACTCCAGAGCTGTACCCAATACTCCAGTATTACACTCAATACTCCAGAGCCGTACACAATACTCCTGAACTGCACACAATACTCCAGAACTGCACACACGACTCCAGAAATGCACATAATACTCCAGAACTGCACACAATACTCCAGAACTGCACACAATACTCCAGAACTGCACACAATACTCCAGAAATGCACACAATACTCCAGAACTGCACACACTACTCCAGAACTGCGCACACTACTCCAGAACTGCACACAATACTCCAGATCTGAACACAATTCTCCAGAACTGTACACAATACTCCAGAGCTGTAAACAATGCTCCAGAACTGAACACAATAATCCAGAGCTGTACACAATTCTCCAGAACTGTACACAATACTTCAGAGCTACACACAATACTCCAGAACTGTACACAATACTCCAGAGCTGTACACAATGCTCCAGAACTGAACACAATACTCCAGAGCTACACACAATACTCCAGAACTGTACACAATTCTCCAGAACTGTACACAATACTTCAGAGCTACACACAATACTCCAGAACAGTACACAATACTCCAGAACTGAACACAATACTCCAGAGCTGTACACAATGCTCCAGAACTGAACACAATACTCCAGAACTGTACACAATACTCCAGAACTGCGCACAATCCTCCAGAATTGGATACAATAATCCAGAGCTGTCCACAATACTCCAGAACTGCACACAATACTCCAGAACTGTACACAATACTCCAGATCTTCACACAATACTCCAGAACTGTACACAATACTCCACAGCTGTAAACAATGCTCCAGAACTGAACACAATACTCCAGAACTGTCCACTATACTCCAGAGCTGCACACAATACTCCAGAACTGTTGACAATACTCCAGAACTGTACACAATACTCCAGAGCTGTAAACAATGCTCCAGAACTGAACACAATACTCCAGAACTGTACACAATACTCCAGAGCTGCACACAATACTCCAGAACTGCACACAATAATCCAGAACTGTTCACATTACTCCAGATCTGTACACAATGCTCCAGAACTGTACACAATACTCCAGGGCTGTACACAAGACTCCAGAACTGCACACAATATTCCAGAACTGTTCACAATACTCCAGATCTGTACACAATGCTCCAGAACTGTACACAACACTCCAGCACTGTACACAATACTCCAGAGCAGCACATAATATTCCAGAACTGTACACAATACTCCAGAGCTACACACAATACTCCAGAACTGTTCACAATACTCCAGAACTGTACACAATACTCCAGAGCTGTACACAATACTCCAGAGCTGTCAAAAACACTCCAGAACTGTACACACTATTCTAGCACTGAACACAATACTCCAGAACTGTTCACAATGCACCAGAACTGTTCACAATACTCCAGCACTGTACACAATACTCCACAACTGCGCACAATTCTCCAGAATTGGATACAATACTCCAGAGCTGTCCACAATACTCCAGAGCTGTACACAATGCTCCAGAACTGAACACAATACTCCAGAACTGTACACAATACTCCAGAGCTGCACACAATACTCCAGGACTGTACACAATACTCCAGAGCTGTACACAATGCTCCAGAACTGAACACAATACTCCAGAACTGTCCACAATACTCCAGAGCTGCACACAATACTCCAAAACCATACACAACACTCCAGAGCTGTACACATTACTTCAGCACTGTACACAATACGCCAGCACTGTACACAATACACCAGCACTGTACACAATACTCCAGAACTGTTCACAGTACTCCAGAACTGTACACAATACTCCACAGCTGTCAAAAACACTCCAGAACTGTACACAATACTCCAGCGCAGTACACAATACTACAGCATTGTACACAATAATCTAGAACTGCACACATTACTCCAGCACTGTACACAACACTCCAGACCTGTACCCAATACTCCAGAACTGTACACAATACTCCAGAGCTGCACACAATACTCCAGAACTGTTCACAATACTCCAGAACTGTACACAATACTCCAGAGCTTCACACAATACTCCAGAACTGTACACAATACTCCAGAGCTGTAAACAATGCTCCAGAACTGAACACAATAATCCAGAGCTGTACACAATGCTCCAGAACTGAACACAATACTCCAGAACTGTTCACATTACTCCAGATCTGTACACAATGCTCCAGAACTGTACACAATACTCCAGGGCTGTACACAAGACTCCAAAACTGCACGCAATATTCCAGAACTGTTCACATTACTCCAGATCTGTACACAATGCTCCAGAACTGTACACAACACTCCAGCACTGTACACAATACTCCAGAGCGGTACACAATACTCCAGAACTGTACACACTACTCTAGCACTGAACACAATACTCCAGAACTGTTCACAATGCACCAGAACTGTTCACAATACTCCAGCACTGTACACAAACTCCACAACTGCGCACAATCCTCCAGAATTGGATACAATACTCCAGAGCTGTCCACAATACTCCAGAGCTGTACACAATGCTCCAGAACTGAACACAATACTCCAGAGCTGTACACAATGCTCCAGAGCTGCACACAATACTCCAGGACTGTACACAATACTCCAGAGCTGCACACAATACTCCAGGACTGTACACAATACTCCAGAGCTGTACACAATGCTCCAGAACTGCACACAATACTCCAGATCTGTACACAATACTCCAGAACTGTACACAATACTCCAGAGCTGTACACAATGCTCCAGAACTGAACACAATACTCCAGAACTGTCCACAATACTCCAGATTTGCACACAATACTCCAAAACCATACACAACACTCCAGAGCTGTACACATTACCTCAGCACTGTACACAATACGCCAGCACTGTACACAATACACCAGCACTGTACACAATACTCCAGAACTGTTCACAGTACTCCAGAACTGTACACAATACTCCACAGCTGTCAATAACACTCCAGAACTGTACACAATACTCCAGCGCTGTACACAATACTCCAGCATTGTACACAATAATCTAGAACTGCACACACTACTCCAGCACTGTACACAACACTCCAGACCTGTACCCAATACTCCAGTATTGAACTCAATACTCCAGCACAGTACACAATACTCCAGAACTGTACACAATACTCCAGCATTGTACACAATACTCCAGAACTGTACACAATACTCCAGAACTGCACACAATACTCCAGCATTGTACACAATACTCCAGAACTGTACACAATACTCCAGAACTGTACACAATACTCCAGAGCTGTACCCAATACTCCAGTATTACACTCAATACTCCAGAGCTGTACACAATACTCCAGAGCTGCAGACAATACTCCCAAGCCGTACACAATACTCCTGAACTGCACACAATACTCCAGAACTGCACACACGACTCCAGAAATGCACATAATACTCCAGAACTGCACACAATACTCCAGAACTGCACACAATACTCCAGAAATGCACACAATACTCCAGAACTGCACACAATAATCCAGAACTGCACACACTATTCCAGAACTGCACACAATACTCCAGAACTGCACACAATACTCCAGAACTGAACACAATTCTCCAGAACTGTACACAATACTCCAGAGCTGTAAACAATGCTCCAGAACTGAACACAATACTCCAGAACTGTCCACTATACTCCAGATCTTCACACAATACTCCAGAACTGTACACAATACTCCAGAGCTGTAAACAGTGCTCCAGAACTGAACACAATACTCCAGAACTGTCCACTATACTCCAGAGCTGCACACAATACTCCAGAACTGTTCACAATACTCCAGAACTGTACACAATACTCCAGAGCTGTAAACAATGCTCCAGAACTGAACACAATACTCCAGAACTGTACACAATACTCCAGAACTGCACACAACAATACAGAACTGTTCACATTACTCCAGATCTGTACACAATGCTCCAGAACTGTACACAATACTCCAGGGCTGTACACGAGACTCCAGAACTGCACACAATATTCCAGAACTGTTCACAATACTCCAGATCTGTACACAATGCTCCAGAACTGTACACAACACTCCAGCACTGTACACAATACTCCAGAGCAGCACATAATACTCCAGAACTGTACACAATACTCCAGAGCTGCACACAATACTCCAGAACTGTTCACAATACTCCAGAACTGTACACAAAACTCCAGAGCTTCACACAATACTCCAGAACTGTACACAATACTCCAGAGCTGTAAACAATGCTCCAGAACTGAACACAATAATCCAGAGCTGTACACAATGCTCCAGAACTGAACACAATACTCCAGAACTGTTCACATTACTCCAGATCTGTACACAATGCTCCAGAACTGTACACAATACTCCAGGGCTGTACACAAGACTCCAGAACTGCACGCAATATTCCAGAACTGTTCACATTATTCCAGTTCTGTACACAATGCTCCAGAACTGTACACAACACTCCAGCACTGTACACAATACTCCAGAGCTGTACACAATACTCCCAAGCGGCACACAATACTCCAGAACTGTACACAATACTCCAGAGCTGTACACAATACTCCAGTATTGTACACAATAAGCTAGAACTGCACACACTACTCCAGCACTGTACACAACACTCCAGAGCTGTACACAATACTCCAGAGCTGTACACAATACTCCAGAGCTGTACACAATACTCCAGAGCTGTCAAAAACACTCCAGAACTGTACACACTACTCTAGCACTGAACACAATACTCCAGAACTGTTCACAATGCACCAGAACTGTTCACAATACTCCAGCACTGTACACAATACTCCACAACTGCGCACAATCCTCCAGAATTGGATACAATACTCCAGAGCTGTCCACAATACTCCAGAGCTGTACACAATGCTCCAGAACTGAACACAATACTCCAGAGCTGTACACAATACTCCAGAGCTGTACCCAATACTCCAGTATTACACTCAATACTCCAGAGCCGTACACAATACTCCTGAACTGCACACAATACTCCAGAACTGCACACACGACTCCAGAAATGCACATAATACTCCAGCACTGTACACAATACTCCAGCATTGTACACAATACTCCAGAATTGTACACAATACTCCAGAACTGTACACAATACTCCAGAACTGTACACAATACTCCAGAGCTGTACCCAATACTCCAGTATTACACTCAATACACCAGAGCCGTACACAATACTCCTGAACTGCACGCAATACTCCAGAACTGCACACACGACTCCAGAAATGCACATAATACTCCAGAACTGCACACAATACTCCAGAACTGCACACAATACTCCAGAACTGCACACAATACTCCAGAACTGCACACAATACTCCAGAACTGCACACACTACTCCAGAACTGCACACAATACTCCAGAACTGCACACAATACTCCAGAACTGAACACAATTCTCCAGAACTGTACACAATACTCCAGAGCTGTAAACAATGCTCCAGAACTGAACACAATAATCCAGAGCTGTACACAATTCTCCAGAACTGTACACAATACTTCAGAGCTACACACAATACTCCAGAACTGTACACAATACTCCAGAGCAGTACACAATGCTCCAGAACTGAACACAATACTCCAGAACTGTACACAATACTCCAGAACTGCGCACAATCCTCCAGAATTGGATACAATACTCCAGAGCTGTCCACAATATTCCAGAACTGCACACAATACTCCAGAACTGTACACAATACTCCAGAACTGTACACAATACTCCAGATCTTCACACAATACTCCAGAACTGTACACAATACTCCAGAGCTGTAAACAATGCTCCAGAACTGAACACAATACTCCAGAACTGTCCACTATACTCCAGAGCTGCACACAATACTCCAGAACTGTTCACAATACTCCAGAACTGTACACAATACTCCAGAGCTGTAAACAATGCTCCAGAACTGAACACAATACTCCAGAACTGTCCACAATACTCCAGAGCTGCACACAATACTCCAGAACTGCACACAATACTCCAGAACTGTTCACATTACTCCAGATCTGTACACAATGCTCCAGAACTGTACACAATACTCCAGGGCTGTACACAAGACTCCAGAACTGCACACAATATTCCAGAACTGTTCACAATACTCCAGATCTGTACACAATGCTCCAGAACTGTACACAACACTCCAGCACTGTACACAATACTCCAGAGCAGCACATAATACTCCAGAACTGTACACAATACTCCAGAGCTGCACACAATACTCCAGAACTGTTCACAATACTCCAGAACTGTACACAATACTCCAGAGCTGTACACAATACTCCAGAGCTGTCAAAAACACTCCAGAGCTGTACACACTACTCTAGCACTGAACACAATACTCCAGAACTGTTCACAATGCACCAGAAATGTTCACAATACTCCAGCACTGTACACAATACTCCACAACTGCGCACAATCCTCCAGAATTGGATACAATACTCCAGAGCTGTCCACAATACTCCAGAGCTGTACACAATACTCCAGAGCTGTACCCAATACTCCAGTATTACACCCAATACTCCAGAGCCGTACACAATACTCCTGAACTGCACACAATACTCCAGAACTGCACACAATACTCCAGAACTGCACACAATACTCCAGAAATGCACACAATACTCCAGAACTGCACACAATACTCCAGACCTGCACACACTACTCCAGAACTGCACACAATACTCCAGAACTGCACACAATACTCCAGAACTGAACACAATTCTCCAGAACTGTACACAATACTCCAGAGCTGTAAACAATGCTCCAGAACTGAACACAATAATCCAGAGCTGTACACAATTCTCCAGAACTGTACACAATACTTCAGAGCTACACACAATACTCCAGAACTGTACACAATACTCCAGAGCTGTACACAATGCTCCAGAACTGTACACAATACTTCAGAGCTACACACAATACTCCAGAACTGTACACAATTCTCCAGAACTGTACACAATACTTCAGAGCTACACACAATACTCCAGAACTGTACACAATACTCCAGAGCTGCACACAATACTCCAGAACTGTTCACAATACTCCAGAACTGTACACAATACTCCAGAACTGTACACAAAACTCCAGATCTTCACACAATACTCCAGAACTGTACACAATACTCCAGAGCTGTAAACAATGCTCCAGAACTGAACACAATACTCCAGAACTGTCCACTATACTCCAGAGCTGCACACAATACTCCAGAACTGTTCACAATACTCCAGAACTGTACACAATACTCCAGAGCTGTAAACAATGCTCCAGAACTGAACACAATACTCCAGAACTGTCCACAATACTCCAGAGCTGCACACAATACTCCAGAACTGCACACAATACTCCAGAACTGTTCACATTACTCCAGATCTGTACACAATGCTCCAGAACTGTACACAATACTCCAGGGCTGTACACAAGACTCCAGAACTGCACACAATATTCCAGAACTGTTCACAATACTCCAGATCTGTACACAATGCTCCAGAACTGTACACAACACTCCAGCACTGTACACAATACTCCAGAGCAGCACATAATATTCCAGAACTGTACACAATACTCCAGAGCTACACACAATACTCCAGAACTGTTCACAATACTCCAGAACTGTACACAATACTCCAGAGCTGTACACAATACTCCAGAGCTGTCAAAAACACTCCAGAACTGTACACACTATTCTAGCACTGAACACAATACTCCAGAACTGTTCACAATGCACCAGAACTGTTCACAATACTCCAGCACTGTACACAATACTCCACAACTGCGCACAATCCTCCAGAATTGGATACAATACTCCAGAGCTGTCCACAATACTCCAGAGCTGTACACAATGCTCCAGAACTGAACACAATACTCCAGAACTGTACACAATACTCCAGAGCTGCACACAATACTCCAGGACTGTACACAATACTCCAGAGCTGTACACAATGCTCCAGAACTGAACACAATACTCCAGAACTGTCCACAATACTCCAGAGCTGCACACAATACTCCAAAACCATACACAACACTCCAGAGCTGTACACATTACTTCAGCACTGTACACAATACGCCAGCACTGTACACAATACACCAGCACTGTACACAATACTCCAGAACTGTTCACAGTACTCCAGAACTGTACACAATACTCCACAGCTGTCAAAAACACTCCAGAACTGTACACAATACTCCAGCGCTGTACACAATACTCCAGCATTGTACACAATAATCTAGAACTGCACACACTACTCCAGCACTGTACACAACACTCCAGACCTGTACCCAATACTCCAGTATTGAACTCAATACTCCAGCACAGTACACAATACTCCAGAACTGTACACAATACTCCAGCATTGTACACAATACTCCAGAACTGTACACAATACTCCAGAACTGTACACAATACTCCAGCATTGTACACAATACTCCAGAACTGTACACAATACTCCAGAACTGTACACAATACTCCAGAGCTGTACCCAATACTCCAGTATTACACTCAATACTCCAGAGCTGTACACAATACTCCAGAGCTGCAGACAATACTCCCAATCCGCACACAATACTCCTGAACTGCACACAATACTCCAGAACTGCACACATGACTCCAGAAATGCACATAATACTCCAGAACTGCACACAATACTCCAGAACTGCACACAATACTCCAGAACTGCACACAATACTCCAGAAATGCACACAATACTCCAGAACTGCACACACTACTCCAGAACTGCACACAATACTCCAGAACTGCACACAATACTCCAGAACTGAACACAATTCTCCAGAACTGTACACAATACTCCAGAGCTGCAAACAATGCTCCAGAACTGAACACAATACTCCAGAACTGTCCACTATACTCCAGATCTTCACACAATACTCCAGAACTGTTCACAATACTCCAGAACTGTACACAATACTCCAGAGCTGTAAACAATGCTCCAGAACTGAACACAATACTCCAGAACTGTCCACAATACTCCAGAGCTGCACACAATACTCCAGAACTGTTCACAATACTCCAGAACTGTACACAATACTCCAGAGCTGTAAACAATGCTCCAGAACTGAACACAATACTCCAGAACTGAACACAATACTCCAGAACTGTCCACTATACTCCAGAGCTGCACACAATACTCCAGAACTGTTCACAATACTCCAGAACTGTACACAATACTCCAGAGCTGTAAACAATGCTCCAGAACTGAACACAATACTCCAGAACTGTCCACAATACTCCAGAGCTGCACACAATACTCCAGAACTGCACACAATAATCCAGAACTGTTCACATTACTCCAGATCTGTACACAATGCTCCAGAACTGTACACAATACTCCAGGGCTGTACACAAGACTCCAGAACTGCACACAATATTCCAGAACTGTTCACAATACTCCAGATCTGTACACAATGCTCCAGAACTGTACACAACACTCCAGCACTGTACACAATACTCCAGAGCAGCACATAATACTCCAGAACTGTACACAATACTCCAGAGCTGCACACAATACTCCAGAACTGTTCACAATACTCCAGAACTGTACACAATACTCCAGAGCTTCACACAATACTCCAGAACTGTACACAATACTCCAGAGCTGTAAACAATGCTCCAGAACTGAACAC
This sequence comes from Chiloscyllium punctatum, assembly GCF_047496795.1. NCBI lineage: Eukaryota > Metazoa > Chordata > Chondrichthyes > Orectolobiformes > Hemiscylliidae > Chiloscyllium > Chiloscyllium punctatum. Next base: position 433,185 of record NC_092764.1, on the reverse strand, counting down.
AATAATCCAGAGCTGTACACAATGCTCCAGAACTGAACACAATACTCCAGAACTGTTCACATTACTCCAGATCTGTACACAATACTCCAGAACTGTTCACAATACTCCAGCACTGTACACAAACTCCACAACTGCGCACAATCCTCCAGAATTGGATACAATACTCCAGAGCTGTCCACAATACTCCAGAGCTGTACACAATGCTCCAGAACTGAACACAATACTCCAGAGCTGTACACAATGCTCCAGAGCTGCACACAATACTCCAGGACTGTACACAATACTCCAGAGCTGCACACAATACTCCAGGACTGTACACAATACTCCAGAGCTGTACACAATACTCCAGAGCTGTACACAATACTCCAGAACTGTACACAATACTCCAGAGCTGCACACAATACTCCAGAACTGTACACAATACTCCAGAGCTGTACACAATGCTCCAGAACTGAACACAATACTCCAGAACTGTCCACAATACTCCAGAGCTGCACACAATACTCCAAAACCATACACAACACTCCAGAGCTGTACACATTACCTCAGCACTGTACACAATACGCCAGCACTGTACACAATACACCAGCACTGTACACAATACTCCAGAACTGTTCACAGTATTCCAGAACTGTACACAATACTCCAGAGCTGTCAAAAACACTCCAGAACTGTACACAATACTCCAGCGCTGTACACAATACTCCAGCATTGTACACAATAATCTAGAACTGCACACACTACTCCAGCACTGTACACAACACTGCAGACCTGTACCCAATACTCCAGTATTGAACTCAATACTCCAGCACAGTACACAATACTCCAGAACTGTACACAATACTCCAGCATTGTACACAATACTCCAGAACTGTACACAATACTCCAGAACTGTACACAATACTCCAGCATTGTACACAATACTCCAGAACTGTACACAATACTCCAGAACTGTACACAATACTCCAGAGCTGTACCCAATACTCCAGTATTACACTCAATACTCCAGAGCTGTACACAATACTCCAGAGCTGCAGACAATACTCCCAAGCCGTACACAATACTCCTGAACTGCACATAATACTCCAGAACTGCACACACGACTCCAGAACTGCACACAATACTCCAGAAATGCACACAATACTCCAGAAGTGCACACAATACTCCAGAACTGCACACACTATTCCAGAACTGCACACAATACTCCAGAACTGCACACAATACTCCAGAACTGAACACAATTCTCCAGAACTGTACACAATACTCCAGAGCTGTAAACAATGCTCCAGAACTGAACACAATACTCCAGAACTGTCCACTATACTCCAGAGCTGCACACAATACTCCAGAACTGCACACAATACTCCAGAACTGTTCACATTACTCCAGATCTGTACACAATGCTCCAGAACTGTACACAATACTCCAGGGCTGTACACAAGACTCCAGAACTGCACACAATATTCCAGAACTGTTCACAATACTCCAGATCTGTACACAATGCTCCAGAACTGTACACAACACTCCAGCACTGTACACAATACTCCAGAGCAGCACATAATACTCCAGAACTGTACACAATACTCCAGAGCTGCACACAATACTCCAGAACTGTTCACAATACTCCAGAACTGTACACAATACTCCAGAGCTGTACACAAAACTCCAGAGCTGTCAAAAACACTCCAGAACTGTACACACTACTCTAGCACTGAACACAATACTCCAGAACTGTTCACAATGCACCAGAAATGTTCACAATACTCCAGCACTGTACACAATACTCCACAACTGCGCACAATCCTCCAGAATTGGATACAATACTCCAGAGCTGTCCACAATACTCCAGAGCTGTAAACAATACTCCAGAGCTGTACCCAATACTCCAGTATTACACTCAATACTCCAGAGCCGTACACAATACTCCTGAACTGCACACAATACTCCAGAACTGCACACACGACTCCAGAAATGCACATAATACTCCAGAACTGCACACAATACTCCAGAACTGCACACAATACTCCAGAACTGCACACAATACTCCAGAAATGCACACAATACTCCAGAACTGCACACACTACTCCAGAACTGCACACAATACTCCAGATCTGAACACAATTCTCCAGAACTGTACACAATACTCCAGAGCTGTAAACAATGCTCCAGAACTGAACACAATAATCCAGAGCTGTACACAATTCTCCAGAACTGTACACAATACTTCAGAGCTACACACAATACTCCAGAACTGTACACAATACTCCAGAGCTGTACACAATGCTCCAGAACTGAACACAATACTCCAGAGCTACACACAATACTCCAGAACTGTACACAATTCTCCAGAACTGTACACAATACTTCAGAGCTACACACAATACTCCAGAACAGTACACAATACTCCAGAACTGAACACAATACTCCAGAGCTGTACACAATGCTCCAGAACTGAACACAATACTCCAGAACTGTACACAATACTCCAGAACTGCGCACAATCCTCCAGAATTGGATACAATAATCCAGAGCTGTCCACAATACTCCAGAACTGCACACAATACTCCAGAACTGTACACAATACTCCAGATCTTCACACAATACTCCAGAACTGTACACAATACTCCACAGCTGTAAACAATGCTCCAGAACTGAACACAATACTCCAGAACTGTCCACTATACTCCAGAGCTGCACACAATACTCCAGAACTGTTGACAATACTCCAGAACTGTACACAATACTCCAGAGCTGTAAACAATGCTCCAGAACTGAACACAATACTCCAGAACTGTACACAATACTCCAGAGCTGCACACAATACTCCAGAACTGCACACAATAATCCAGAACTGTTCACATTACTCCAGATCTGTACACAATGCTCCAGAACTGTACACAATACTCCAGGGCTGTACACAAGACTCCAGAACTGCACACAATATTCCAGAACTGTTCACAATACTCCAGATCTGTACACAATGCTCCAGAACTGTACACAACACTCCAGCACTGTACACAATACTCCAGAGCAGCACATAATATTCCAGAACTGTACACAATACTCCAGAGCTACACACAATACTCCAGAACTGTTCACAATACTCCAGAACTGTACACAATACTCCAGAGCTGTACACAATACTCCAGAGCTGTCAAAAACACTCCAGAACTGTACACACTATTCTAGCACTGAACACAATACTCCAGAACTGTTCACAATGCACCAGAACTGTTCACAATACTCCAGCACTGTACACAATACTCCACAACTGCGCACAATCCTCCAGAATTGGATACAATACTCCAGAGCTGTCCACAATACTCCAGAGCTGTACACAATGCTCCAGAACTGAACACAATACTCCAGAACTGTACACAATACTCCAGAGCTGCACACAATACTCCAGGACTGTACACAATACTCCAGAGCTGTACACAATGCTCCAGAACTGAACACAATACTCCAGAACTGTCCACAATACTCCAGAGCTGCACACAATACTCCAAAACCATACACAACACTCCAGAGCTGTACACATTACTTCAGCACTGTACACAATACGCCAGCACTGTACACAATACACCAGCACTGTACACAATACTCCAGAACTGTTCACAGTACTCCAGAACTGTACACAATACTCCACAGCTGTCAAAAACACTCCAGAACTGTACACAATACTCCAGCGCAGTACACAATACTACAGCATTGTACACAATAATCTAGAACTGCACACATTACTCCAGCACTGTACACAACACTCCAGACCTGTACCCAATACTCCAGAACTGTACACAATACTCCAGAGCTGCACACAATACTCCAGAACTGTTCACAATACTCCAGAACTGTACACAATACTCCAGAGCTTCACACAATACTCCAGAACTGTACACAATACTCCAGAGCTGTAAACAATGCTCCAGAACTGAACACAATAATCCAGAGCTGTACACAATGCTCCAGAACTGAACACAATACTCCAGAACTGTTCACATTACTCCAGATCTGTACACAATGCTCCAGAACTGTACACAATACTCCAGGGCTGTACACAAGACTCCAAAACTGCACGCAATATTCCAGAACTGTTCACATTACTCCAGATCTGTACACAATGCTCCAGAACTGTACACAACACTCCAGCACTGTACACAATACTCCAGAGCGGTACACAATACTCCAGAACTGTACACACTACTCTAGCACTGAACACAATACTCCAGAACTGTTCACAATGCACCAGAACTGTTCACAATACTCCAGCACTGTACACAAACTCCACAACTGCGCACAATCCTCCAGAATTGGATACAATACTCCAGAGCTGTCCACAATACTCCAGAGCTGTACACAATGCTCCAGAACTGAACACAATACTCCAGAGCTGTACACAATGCTCCAGAGCTGCACACAATACTCCAGGACTGTACACAATACTCCAGAGCTGCACACAATACTCCAGGACTGTACACAATACTCCCGAGCTGTACACAATGCTCCAGAACTGCACACAATACTCCAGATCTGTACACAATACTCCAGAACTGTACACAATACTCCAGAGCTGTACACAATGCTCCAGAACTGAACACAATACTCCAGAACTGTCCACAATACTCCAGATTTGCACACAATACTCCAAAACCATACACAACACTCCAGAGCTGTACACATTACCTCAGCACTGTACACAATACGCCAGCACTGTACACAATACACCAGCACTGTACACAATACTCCAGAACTGTTCACAGTACTCCAGAACTGTACACAATACTCCACAGCTGTCAATAACACTCCAGAACTGTACACAATACTCCAGCGCTGTACACAATACTCCAGCATTGTACACAATAATCTAGAACTGCACACACTACTCCAGCACTGTACACAACACTCCAGACCTGTACCCAATACTCCAGTATTGAACTCAATACTCCAGCACAGTACACAATACTCCAGAACTGTACACAATACTCCAGCATTGTACACAATACTCCAGAACTGTACACAATACTCCAGAACTGCACACAATACTCCAGCATTGTACACAATACTCCAGAACTGTACACAATACTCCAGAACTGTACACAATACTCCAGAGCTGTACCCAATACTCCAGTATTACACTCAATACTCCAGAGCTGTACACAATACTCCAGAGCTGCAGACAATACTCCCAAGCCGTACACAATACTCCTGAACTGCACACAATACTCCAGAACTGCACACACGACTCCAGAAATGCACATAATACTCCAGAACTGCACACAATACTCCAGAACTGCACACAATACTCCAGAAATGCACACAATACTCCAGAACTGCACACAATACTCCAGAACTGCACACACTATTCCAGAACTGCACACAATACTCCAGAACTGCACACAATACTCCAGAACTGAACACAATTCTCCAGAACTGTACACAATACTCCAGAGCTGTAAACAATGCTCCAGAACTGAACACAATACTCCAGAACTGTCCACTATACTCCAGATCTTCACACAATACTCCAGAACTGTACACAATACTCCAGAGCTGTAAACAGTGCTCCAGAACTGAACACAATACTCCAGAACTGTCCACTATACTCCAGAGCTGCACACAATACTCCAGAACTGTTCACAATACTCCAGAACTGTACACAATACTCCAGAGCTGTAAACAATGCTCCAGAACTGAACACAATACTCCAGAACTGTACACAATACTCCAGAACTGCACACAACAATACAGAACTGTTCACATTACTCCAGATCTGTACACAATGCTCCAGAACTGTACACAATACTCCAGGGCTGTACACAAGACTCCAGAACTGCACACAATATTCCAGAACTGTTCACAATACTCCAGATCTGTACACAATGCTCCAGAACTGTACACAACACTCCAGCACTGTACACAATACTCCAGAGCAGCACATAATACTCCAGAACTGTACACAATACTCCAGAGCTGCACACAATACTCCAGAACTGTTCACAATACTCCAGAACTGTACACAAAACTCCAGAGCTTCACACAATACTCCAGAACTGTACACAATACTCCAGAGCTGTAAACAATGCTCCAGAACTGAACACAATAATCCAGAGCTGTACACAATGCTCCAGAACTGAACACAATACTCCAGAACTGTTCACATTACTCCAGATCTGTACACAATGCTCCAGAACTGTACACAATACTCCAGGGCTGTACACAAGACTCCAGAACTGCACGCAATATTCCAGAACTGTTCACATTATTCCAGATCTGTACACAATGCTCCAGAACTGTACACAACACTCCAGCACTGTACACAATACTCCAGAGCTGTACACAATACTCCCGAGCGGCACACAATACTCCAGAACTGTACACAATACTCCAGAGCTGTACACAATACTCCAGTATTGTACACAATAAGCTAGAACTGCACACACTACTCCAGCACTGTACACAACACTCCAGAGCTGTACACAATACTCCAGAGCTGTACACAATACTCCAGAGCTGTACACAATACTCCAGAGCTGTCAAAAACACTCCAGAACTGTACACACTACTCTAGCACTGAACACAATACTCCAGAACTGTTCACAATGCACCAGAACTGTTCACAATACTCCAGCACTGTACACAATACTCCACAACTGCGCACAATCCTCCAGAATTGGATACAATACTCCAGAGCTGTCCACAATACTCCAGAGCTGTACACAATGCTCCAGAACTGAACACAATACTCCAGAGCTGTACACAATGCTCCAGAGCTGTACCCAATACTCCAGTATTACACTCAATACTCCAGAGCCGTACACAATACTCCTGAACTGCACACAATACTCCAGAACTGCACACACGACTCCAGAAATGCACATAATACTCCAGCACTGTACACAATACTCCAGCATTGTACACAATGCTCCAGAATTGTACACAATACTCCAGAACTGTACACAATACTCCAGAACTGTACACAATACTCCAGAGCTGTACCCAATACTCCAGTATTACACTCAATACACCAGAGCCGTACACAATACTCCTGAACTGCACGCAATACTCCAGAACTGCACACACGACTCCAGAAATGCACATAATACTCCAGAACTGCACACAATACTCCAGAACTGCACACAATACTCCAGAACTGCACACAATACTCCAGAACTGCACACAATACTCCAGAACTGCACACACTACTCCAGAACTGCACACAATACTCCAGAACTGCACACAATACTCCAGAACTGAACACAATTCTCCAGAACTGTACACAATACTCCAGAGCTGTAAACAATGCTCCAGAACTGAACACAATAATCCAGAGCTGTACACAATTCTCCAGAACTGTACACAATACTTCAGAGCTACACACAATACTCCAGAACTGTACACAATACTCCAGAGCAGTACACAATGCTCCAGAACTGAACACAATACTCCAGAACTGTACACAATACTCCAGAACTGCGCACAATCCTCCAGAATTGGATACAATACTCCAGAGCTGTCCACAATATTCCAGAACTGCACACAATACTCCAGAACTGTACACAATACTCCAGAACTGTACACAATACTCCAGATCTTCACACAATACTCCAGAACTGTACACAATACTCCAGAGCTGTAAACAATGCTCCAGAACTGAACACAATACTCCAGAACTGTCCACTATACTCCAGAGCTGCACACAATACTCCAGAACTGTTCACAATACTCCAGAACTGTACACAATACTCCAGAGCTGTAAACAATGCTCCAGAACTGAACACAATACTCCAGAACTGTCCACAATACTCCAGAGCTGCACACAATACTCCAGAACTGCACACAATACTCCAGAACTGTTCACATTACTCCAGATCTGTACACAATGCTCCAGAACTGTACACAATACTCCAGGGCTGTACACAAGACTCCAGAACTGCACACAATATTCCAGAACTGTTCACAATACTCCAGATCTGTACACAATGCTCCAGAACTGTACACAACACTCCAGCACTGTACACAATACTCCAGAGCAGCACATAATACTCCAGAACTGTACACAATACTCCAGAGCTGCACACAATACTCCAGAACTGTTCACAATACTCCAGAACTGTACACAATACTCCAGAGCTGTACACAATACTCCAGAGCTGTCAAAAACACTCCAGAGCTGTACACACTACTCTAGCACTGAACACAATACTCCAGAACTGTTCACAATGCACCAGAAATGTTCACAATACTCCAGCACTGTACACAATACTCCACAACTGCGCACAATCCTCCAGAATTGGATACAATACTCCAGAGCTGTCCACAATACTCCAGAGCTGTACACAATACTCCAGAGCTGTACCCAATACTCCAGTATTACACCCAATACTCCAGAGCCGTACGCAATACTCCTGAACTGCACACAATACTCCAGAACTGCACACAAGACTCCAGAAATGCACATAATACTCCAGAACTGCACACAATACTCCAGAACTGCACACAATACTCCAGAACTGCACACAATACTCCAGAAATGCACACAATACTCCAGAACTGCACACAATACTCCAGACCTGCACACACTACTCCAGAACTGCACACAATACTCCAGAACTGCACACAATACTCCAGAACTGAACACAATTCTCCAGAACTGTACACAATACTCCAGAGCTGTAAACAATGCTCCAGAACTGAACACAATAATCCAGAGCTGTACACAATTCTCCAGAACTGTACACAATACTTCAGAGCTACACACAATACTCCAGAACTGTACACAATACTCCAGAGCTGTACACAATGCTCCAGAACTGTACACAATACTTCAGAGCTACACACAATACTCCAGAACTGTACACAATTCTCCAGAACTGTACACAATACTTCAGAGCTACACACAATACTCCAGAACTGTACACAATACTCCAGAACTGAACACAATACTCCAGAGCTGTACACAATGCTCCAGAACTGAACACAATACTCCAGAACTGTACACAATACTCCAGAACTGCGCACAATCCTCCAGAATTGGATACAATACTCCAGAGCTGTCCACAATACTCCAGAACTGCACACAATACTCCAGAACTGTACACAAAACTCCAGATCTTCACACAATACTCCAGAACTGTACACAATACTCCAGAGCTGTAAACAATGCTCCAGAACTGAACACAATACTCCAGAACTGTCCACTATACTCCAGAGCTGCACACAATACTCCAGAACTGTTCACAATACTCCAGAACTGTACACAATACTCCAGAGCTGTAAACAATGCTCCAGAACTGAACACAATACTCCAGAACTGTCCACAATACTCCAGAGCTGCACACAATACTCCAGAACTGCACACAATACTCCAGAACTGTTCACATTACTCCAGATCTGTACACAATGCTCCAGAACTGTACACAATACTCCAGGGCTGTACACAAGACTCCAGAACTGCACACAATATTCCAGAACTGTTCACAATACTCCAGATCTGTACACAATGCTCCAGAACTGTACACAACACTCCAGCACTGTACACAATACTCCAGAGCAGCACATAATATTCCAGAACTGTACACAATACTCCAGAGCTGCACACAATACTCCAGAACTGTTCACAATACTCCAGAACTGTACACAATACTCCAGAGCTGTACACAATACTCCAGAGCTGTCAAAAACACTCCAGAACTGTACACACTATTCTAGCACTGAACACAATACTCCAGAACTGTTCACAATGCACCAGAACTGTTCACAATACTCCAGCACTGTACACAATACTCCACAACTGCGCACAATCCTCCAGAATTGGATACAATACTCCAGAGCTGTCCACAATACTCCAGAGCTGTACACAATGCTCCAGAACTGAACACAATACTCCAGAACTGTACACAATACTCCAGAGCTGCACACAATACTCCAGGACTGTACACAATACTCCAGAGCTGTACACAATGCTCCAGAACTGAACACAATACTCCAGAACTGTCCACAATACTCCAGAGCTGCACACAATACTCCAAAACCATACACAACACTCCAGAGCTGTACACATTACTTCAGCACTGTACACAATACGCCAGCACTGTACACAATACACCAGCACTGTACACAATACTCCAGAACTGTTCACAGTACTCCAGAACTGTACACAATACTCCACAGCTGTCAAAAACACTCCAGAACTGTACACAATACTCCAGCGCTGTACACAATACTCCAGCATTGTACACAATAATCTAGAACTGCACACACTACTCCAGCACTGTACACAACACTCCAGACCTGTACCCAATACTCCAGTATTGAACTCAATACTCCAGCACAGTACACAATACTCCAGAACTGTACACAATACTCCAGCATTGTACACAATACTCCAGAACTGTACACAATACTCCAGAACTGTACACAATACTCCAGCATTGTACACAATACTCCAGAACTGTACACAATACTCCAGAACTGTACACAATACTCCAGAGCTGTACCCAATACTCCAGTATTACACTCAATACTCCAGAGCTGTACACAATACTCCAGAGCTGCAGACAATACTCCCAATCCGCACACAATACTCCTGAACTGCACACAATACTCCAGAACTGCACACATGACTCCAGAAATGCACATAATACTCCAGAACTGCACACAATACTCCAGAACTGCACACAATACTCCAGAACTGCACACAATACTCCAGAAATGCACACAATACTCCAGAACTGCACACACTACTCCAGAACTGCACACAATACTCCAGAACTGCACACAATACTCCAGAACTGAACACAATTCTCCAGAACTGTACACAATACTCCAGAGCTGCAAACAATGCTCCAGAACTGAACACAATACTCCAGAACTGTCCACTATACTCCAGATCTTCACACAATACTCCAGAACTGTTCACAATACTCCAGAACTGTACACAATACTCCAGAGCTGTAAACAATGCTCCAGAACTGAACACAATACTCCAGAACTGTCCACAATACTCCAGAGCTGCACACAATACTCCAGAACTGTTCACAATACTCCAGAACTGTACACAATACTCCAGAGCTGTAAACAATGCTCCAGAACTGAACACAATACTCCAGAACTGAACACAATACTCCAGAACTGTCCACTATACTCCAGAGCTGCACACAATACTCCAGAACTGTTCACAATACTCCAGAACTGTACACAATACTCCAGAGCTGTAAACAATGCTCCAGAACTGAACACAATACTCCAGAACTGTCCACAATACTCCAGAGCTGCACACAATACTCCAGAACTGCACACAATAATCCAGAACTGTTCACATTACTCCAGATCTGTACACAATGCTCCAGAACTGTACACAATACTCCAGGGCTGTACACAAGACTCCAGAACTGCACACAATATTCCAGAACTGTTCACAATACTCCAGATCTGTACACAATGCTCCAGAACTGTACACAACACTCCAGCACTGTACACAATACTCCAGAGCAGCACATAATACTCCAGAACTGTACACAATACTCCAGAGCTGCACACAATACTCCAGAACTGTTCACAATACTCCAGAACTGTACACAATACTCCAGAGCTTCACACAATACTCCAGAACTGTACACAATACTCCAGAGCTGTAAACAATGCTCCAGAACTGAACACAATAATCCAGAGCTGTACACAATGCTCCAGAACTGAACACAATACTCCAGAACTGTTCACATTACTCCAGATCTGTACACAATACTCCAGAACTGTTCACAATACTCCAGCACTGTACACAAACTCCACAACTGCGCACAATCCTCCAGAATTGGATACAATACTCCAGAGCTGTCCACAATACTCCAGAGCTGTACACAATGCTCCAGAACTGAACACAATACTCCAGAGCTGTACACAATGCTCCAGAGCTGCACACAATACTCCAGGACTGTACACAATACTCCAGAGCTGCACACAATACTCCAGGACTGTACACAATACTCCAGAGCTGTACACAATACTCCAGAGCTGTACACAATACTCCAGAACTGTACACAATACTCCAGAGCTGCACACAATACTCCAGAACTGTACACAATACTCCAGAGCTGTACACAATGCTCCAGAACTGAACACAATACTCCAGAACTGTCCACAATACTCCAGAGCTGCACACAATACTCCAAAACCATACACAACACTCCAGAGCTGTACACATTACCTCAGCACTGTACACAATACGCCAGCACTGTACACAATACACCAGCACTGTACACAATACTCCAGAACTGTTCACAGTATTCCAGAACTGTACACAATACTCCAGAGCTGTCAAAAACACTCCAGAACTGTACACAATACTCCAGCGCTGTACACAATACTCCAGCATTGTACACAATAATCTAGAACTGCACACACTACTCCAGCACTGTACACAACACTGCAGACCTGTACCCAATACTCCAGTATTGAACTCAATACTCCAGCACAGTACACAATACTCCAGAACTGTACACAATACTCCAGCATTGTACACAATACTCCAGAACTGTACACAATACTCCAGAACTGTACACAATACTCCAGCATTGTACACAATACTCCAGAACTGTACACAATACTCCAGAACTGTACACAATACTCCAGAGCTGTACCCAATACTCCAGTATTACACTCAATACTCCAGAGCTGTACACAATACTCCAGAGCTGCAGACAATACTCCCAAGCCGTACACAATACTCCTGAACTGCACATAATACTCCAGAACTGCACACACGACTCCAGAACTGCACACAATACTCCAGAAATGCACACAATACTCCAGAAGTGCACACAATACTCCAGAACTGCACACACTATTCCAGAACTGCACACAATACTCCAGAACTGCACACAATACTCCAGAACTGAACACAATTCTCCAGAACTGTACACAATACTCCAGAGCTGTAAACAATGCTCCAGAACTGAACACAATACTCCAGAACTGTCCACTATACTCCAGAGCTGCACACAATACTCCAGAACTGCACACAATACTCCAGAACTGTTCACATTACTCCAGATCTGTACACAATGCTCCAGAACTGTACACAATACTCCAGGGCTGTACACAAGACTCCAGAACTGCACACAATATTCCAGAACTGTTCACAATACTCCAGATCTGTACACAATGCTCCAGAACTGTACACAACACTCCAGCACTGTACACAATACTCCAGAGCAGCACATAATACTCCAGAACTGTACACAATACTCCAGAGCTGCACACAATACTCCAGAACTGTTCACAATACTCCAGAACTGTACACAATACTCCAGAGCTGTACACAATACTCCAGAGCTGTCAAAAACACTCCAGAACTGTACACACTACTCTAGCACTGAACACAATACTCCAGAACTGTTCACAATGCACCAGAAATGTTCACAATACTCCAGCACTGTACACAATACTCCACAACTGCGCACAATCCTCCAGAATTGGATACAATACTCCAGAGCTGTCCACAATACTCCAGAGCTGTACACAATACTCCAGAGCTGTACCCAATACTCCAGTATTACACTCAATACTCCAGAGCCGTACACAATACTCCTGAACTGCACACAATACTCCAGAACTGCACACACGACTCCAGAAATGCACATAATACTCCAGAACTGCACACAATACTCCAGAACTGCACACAATACTCCAGAACTGCACACAATACTCCAGAAATGCACACAATACTCCAGAACTGCACACACTACTCCAGAACTGCGCACACTACTCCAGAACTGCACACAATACTCCAGAGCTGTAAACAATACTCCAGAACTGTACACAATACTCCAGAGCTGTAAACAATACTCCAGAACTGCACACAATACTCCAGAACTGAACACAATTCTCCAGAACTGTACACAATACTCCAGAGCTACACACAATACTCCAGAACTGTACACAATACTCCAGAGCTGTACACAATGCTCCAGAACTGAACACAATACTCCAGAACTGTACACAATACTCCAGAACTGCGCACAATCCTCCAGAATTGGATACAATACTCCAGAGCTGTCCACAATACTCCAGAACTGCACACAATACTCCAGAACTGTACACAATACTCCAGAACTGTACACAATACTCCAGATCTGCACACAATACTCCAGAACTGTACACAATACTCCAGAGCTGTAAACAATGCTCCAGAACTGAACACAATACTCCAGAACTGTCCGCTATACTCCAGAGTTTCACACAATACTCCAGAACTCTTCACAATACTCCAGAACTGTACACAATACTCCAGAGCTGTAAACAATGCTCCAGAACTGAACACAATACTCCAGAACTGTCCACAATACTCCAGAGCTGCACACAATACTCCAGAACTGTACACAATAATCCAGAACTGTTCACATTACTCCAGATCTGTACACAATGCTCCAGAACTGTACACAATACTCCAGGGCTGTACACAATACTCCAAAACCATACACAACACTCCAGAGCTGTACACATTACTTCAGCACTGTACACAATACACCAGCACTGTACACAATACTCCAGAAATGTTCACAGTACTCCAGAACTGTACACAATACTCCACAGCTGTCAAAAACACTCCAGAACTGCACACAATACTCCAGCGCTGTACACAATACTCCAGCATTGTACACAATAATCTAGAACTGCACACACTACTCCAGCACTGTACACAACACTCCAGACCTGTACCCAATACTCCAGTATTGAACTCAATACTCCAGCACAGTACACAATACTCCAGAACTGTACACAATACTCCAGCATTGTACACAATACTCCAGAACTGTACACAATACTCCAGAACTGTACACAATACTCCAGCATTGTACACAATACTCCAGAACTGTACACAATACTCCAGAACTGTACACAATACTCCAGAGCTGTACCCAATACTCCAGTATTACACTCAATACTCCAGAGCTGTACACAATACTCCAGAGCTGCAGACAATACTCCCAAGCCGTACACAATACTCCTGAACTGCACACAATAATCCAGAACTGCACACACGACTCCAGAAATGCACATAATACTCCAGAACTGCACACAATACTCCAGAACTGCACACAATACTCCAGAACTGCACACACTACTCCAGAACTGCACACAATACTCCAGAACTGCACACAATACTCCAGAACTGAACACAATTCTCCAGAACTGTACACAATACTCCAGAGCTGTAAACAATGCTCCAGAACTGAACACAATAATCCAGAGCTGTACACAATTCTCCAGAACTGTACACAATACTTCAGAGCTACACACAATACTCCAGAACTGTACACAATACTCCAGAGCTGTACACAATGCTCCAGAACTGAACACAATACTCCAGAACTGTACACAATACTCCAGAACTGTGCACAATCCTCCAGAATTGGATACAATACTCCAGAGCTGTCCACAATATTCCAGAACTGAACACAATACTCCAGAACTGAACACAATACTCCAGAACTGTACACAATACTCCAGATCTTCACACAATATTCCAGAACTGTACACAATACTCCAGAGCTGTAAACAATGCTCCAGAACTGAACACAATACTCCAGAACTGTCCACTATACTCCAGAGCTGCACACAATACTCCAGAACTGTTCACAATACTCCAGAACTGTACACAATACTCCAGAGCTGCACACAATACTCCAGAACTGCACACAATAATCCAGAACTGTTCACATTACTCCAGATCTGTACACAATGCTCCAGAACTGTACACAATACTCCAGATCTGTACACAATGCTCCAGAACTGTACACAACGCTCCAGCACTGTACACAATACTCCAGAGCAGCACATAATACTCCAGAACTGTTCACAATACTCCAGAACTGCACACAATACTCCAGAGCTTCACACAATACTCCAGAACTGTACACAATACTCCAGAGCTGTACGCAATGCTCCAGAACTGAACACAATTCTCCAGAACTGTTCACATTACTCCAGATCTGTACACAATGCTCCAGAACTGTACACAATACTCCAGGGCTGTACACAAGACTCCAGAACTGCACGCAATATTCCAGAACTGTTCACATTACTCCAGAACTGTACACAATACTCCAGAGCTGTAAACAATGCTCCAAAACTGAACACAATACTCCAGAACTGTCGACTATACTCCAGAGCTGCACACAATACTCCAGCACTGTACACAATACTCCAGAGCTGTACACAATACTCCCGAGCGGCGCACAATACTCCAGAACTGTACACAATACTCCAGAGCTGTACACAATACTCCAGTATTGTACACAATAAGCTAGGACTGCACACACTACTCCAGCACTGTACACAACACTCCAGAGCTGTACACAACACTCCAGAACTGTCAAAAACACTCCAGAACTGTACACACTACTCTACCACTGAACACAATACTCCAGAACTGTTCACAATGCACCAGAACTGTTCACAATACTCCAGCACTGTACACAATACTCCAAAACTGCGCACAATCCTCCAGAATTGGATACAATACTCCAGAGCTGTCCACAATGCTCCAGAGCTGTCCACAATACTCCAGAGCTGTACACAATGCTCCAGAACTGTACACAATGCTCCAGAACTGCACACAATACTCCAGAACTGTACACAATACTCCAGAGCTGTACACAATGCTCCAGAACTGAACACAATACTCCAGAACTGTACACAATACTCCAGAACTGCGCACAATCCTCCAGAATTGGATACAATACCCCAGAGCTGTCCACAATACTCCAGAACTGCACACAATACTCCAGAACTGTACACAATACACCAGCACTGTACACAATACTCCAGAAATGTTCACAGTACTCCAGAACTGTACACAATACTCCACAGCTGTCAAAAACACTCCAGAACTGTACACAATACTCCAGCGCTGTACACAATAATCCAGCATTGTACACAATAATCTAGAACTGCACACACTACTCCAGCACTGTACACAACACTCCAGACCTGTACCCAATACTCCAGTATTGAACTCAATACTCCAGCACAGTACACAATACTCCAGAACTGTACACAATACTCCAGCATTGTACACAATACTCCAGAACTGTACACAATACTCCAGAACTGTACACAATACTCCAGCATTGTACACAATACTCCAGAACTGTACACAATACTCCAGAACTGTACACAATACTCCAGAGCTGTACCCAATACTCCAGTATTACACTCAATACTCCAGAGCTGTACACAATACTCCAGAGCTGCAGACAATACTCCCAAGCCGTACACAATACTCCTGAACTGCACACAATACTCCAGAACTGCACACACGACTCCAGAAATGCACATAATACTCCAGAACTGCACACAATACTCCAGAACTGCACACAATACTCCAGAACTGCACACAATACTCCAGAAATGCACACAATACTCCAGAACTGCACACAATACTCCAGAACTGCACACACTACTCCAGAACTGCACACAATACTCCAGAACTGCACACGATACTCCAGAACTGAACACAATTCTCCAGAACTGTACACAATACTCCAGAGCTACACACAATACTCCAGAACTGTACACAATACTCCAGAACTGAACACAATGCTCCAGAACTGAACACAATAATCCAGAGCTGTACACAATTCTCCAGAACTGTACACAATACTCCAGAACTGTGCACAATCCTCCAGAATTGGATACAATACTCCAGAGCTGTACACAATGCTCCAGAACTGAACACAATACTCCAGAACTGTACACAATACTCCAGAACTGCGCACAATCCTCCAGACTTGGATACAATACCCCAGAGCTGTCCACAATACTCCAGAACTGCACACAATACTCCAGAACTGTACACAATACTCCAGAACTGTACACAATACTCCAGATCTTCACACAATACTCCAGAACTGTACACAATACTCCAGAGCTGTCAACAATGCTCCAGAACTGAACACAATACTCCAGAACTGTCCACTATACTCCAGAGCTGCACACAATACTCCAGAACTGTTCACAATACTCCAGAACTGTACACAATACTCCAGAGCTGTAAACAATACTCCAGAACTGAACACAATACTCCAGACCTGTTCACAATACTCCAGAGCTGCACACAATACTCCAGAACTGCACACAATAATCCAGAACTGTTCACATTACTCCAGATCTGTACACAATGCTCCAGAACTGTACACAACACTCCAGCACTGTACACAATACTCCAGAGCAGCACATAATACTCCAGAACTGTACACAATACTCCAGAGCTGCACACAATACTCCAGAACTGTTCACAATACTCCAGAACTGTACACAATACTCCAGAGCTTCACACAATACTCCGGAACTGTACACAATACTCCAGAGCTGTAAACAATGCTCCAGAACTGAACACAATAATCCAGAGCTGTACACAATGCTCCAGAACTGAACACAATACTCCAGAACTGTTCACATTACTCCAGATCTGTACACAATGCTCCAGATCTGTACACAATGCTCCAGAACTGTACACAATACTCCAGGGCTGTACACAAGACTCCAGAACTGCACGCAATATTCCAGAACTGTTCACATTACTCCAGATCTGTACACAATGCTCCAGAACTGTACACAATGCTCCGGAACTGCACACAACACTCCAGCACTGTACACAATACTCCAGCATTGTACACAATACTCCAGAATTGTACACAATACTCCAGAACTGTACACAATACTCCAGAGCTGTACCCAATACTCCAGTATTGCACTCAATATTCCAGACCTGTACACAATACTCCAGAGCTGCAGACAATACTCCAGAACAGTACACAATATGCAGGAACTGCACACAATTCTCCAGATCTGCAGACAATATTCCAGAGCTGTCCACAATGCTCCAGAACTGAACACAATTCTCCAGAACTCTACACAATACTCCAGAGCTACACACAATACTCCAGAACTGTACACAATACTCCAGAGCTACACACAATACTCCAGGGCTGTACACAATACTCCAGAACTGTACACAATACTCCAGAATGGTACACCATACTCCAGAGCTGTACACAATACTCCACAACTGCGCACAATCCTCCAGAATTGGATACAATATTCCAGAACTGTACACAATACTCCAGAGCTGTACACAATCCTCCAGAACTGCACTCAATACTCCCGAGCCGTACACAATACTCCTGAATTGCACACACTACTCCAGAACTGTTCACAATACTCCAGAAATGCACACAATACTCCAAAGCTGCACACAATGCTCCAGAACTGAACACAATACTCCAGAACTGTTCACAATACTCCAGAACTGAACACAATACTCCAGAACTGTTCACAATACTCCACAACTGCGCACAATCCTCCAGAATTGGATACAATACTCCAGAGCTGTCCACAATACTCAAGAACTGCACACAATACTCCAGAGCTGTACACAATGCTCCAGAACAGAACACAATACTCCAGAACTGTACACAATACTCCAGAGCTGCACACAATACTCCAGAACTGTACACAATACTCCAGAGCTGTACACAATGCTCCAGAACTGAACACAATACTCCAGAACTGTCCACAATACTCCAGAGCTGCACACAATACTCCAAAACCATACACAACACTCCAGAGCTGTACACATTACTTCAGCACTGTACACAATACGCCAGCACTGTACACAATACACCAGCACTGTACACAATACACCAGCACTGTACACAATACTCCAGAACTGTTCACAGTACTCCAGAATTGTACACAATACTCCACAGCTGTCAAAAACACTCCAGAACTGTACACAATACTCCAAAACCATACACAACACTCCAGAGCTGTACACTTTACTTCAGCACTGTACACAATACGCCAGCACTGTACACAATACACCAGCACTGTACACAATACTCCAGAACTGTTCACAGTACTCCAGAATTGTACACAATACTCCACAGCTGTCAAAAACACTCCAGTACTGTACACAATACTCCAGCGCTGTACACAATACTCCAGCATTGTACACAATAATCTAGAACTGCACACACTACTCCAGCACTGTACACAACACTCCAGACCTGTACCCAATACTCCAGTATTGAACTCAATACTCCAGAGCTGTACACAATACTCCAGAGCTGCAGACAATACTCCCAAGCCGTACACAATACTCCTGAACTGCACACAATACTCCAGAACTGCACACACTACTCCAGAAATGCACACAATACTCAAGAGCTGTACACAATGCTCCAGAACTGAACACAATTCTCCAGAACTGCACGCAATACTCCAGAGCTACACACAATACTCCAGAACTGTACACAATACTCCAGAGCTGTACACAATACTCCAGAGCTACACGCAATACTCCAGAACTGTACACAATACTCCAGAGCTGTACACAATGCTCCAGAACTGTACACAATACTCCAGAGCTGTACACAATACTCCAGAGCTACACACAATACTCCAGAACTGTACACAATACTCCAGCACTGTACACAATACTCCACAGCTACACACAATACTCCAGAGCTGTACACAATACTCCAGAGCTGTACACAATGCTCCAGAACTGAACACAATACTCCAGAACTGTACACAATACTCCAGAACTGCGCACAATCCTCCAGAATTGGATACAATACTCCAGAGCTGTCCACAATACTCCAGAACTGCACACAATACTCCAGAACGGTACACAATACTCCAGAACTGTACACAATACTCCAGCACTGTACACAATACTCCACAGCTACACACAATACTCCAGAGCTGTACACAATACTCCAGAGCTGTACACAATGCTCCAGAACTGAACACAATACTCCAGAACTGTACACAATACTCCAGAACTGCGCACAATCCTCCAGAATTGGATACAATACTCCAGAGCTGTCCACAATACTCCTGAACTGCACACAATACTCCAGAACTGCACACACTACTCCAGAAATGCACACAATACTCAAGAGCTGTACACAATGCTCCAGAACTGAACACAATTCTCCAGAACTGCACACAATACTCCAGAGCTACACACAATACTCCAGAACTGTACACAATACTCCAGAACTGTACACAATACTCCAGAGCTACACGCAATACTCCAGAACTGTACACAATACTCCAGAGCTGTACACAATGCTCCAGAACTGTACACAATACTCCAGAGCTGTACACAATACTCCAGAGCTACACACAATACTCCAGAACTGTACACAATACTCCAGCACTGTACACAATACTCCACAGCTACACACAATACTCCAGAGCTGTACACAATACTCCAGAGCTGTACACAATGCTCCAGAACTGAACACAATACTCCAGAACTGTACACAATACTCCAGAACTGCGCACAATCCTCCAGAATTGGATACAATACTCCAGAGCTGTCCACAATACTCCAGAACTGCACACAATACTCCAGAACGGTACACAATACTCCAGAACTGTACACAATACTCCAGAGCTTCACACAATACTCCAGAACTGTACACAATACTCCAGAGCTGTAAACAATGCTCCAGAACTGAACACAATACTCCAGAACTGTCCACAATACTCCAGAGCTGCACACAATACTCCAGAACTGTCCACAATACTCCAGAACTGCACACAATAATCCAGAACTGTTCACATTACTCCAGATCTGTACACAATGCTCCAGAACTGTACACAATACTCCAGGGCTGTACACAAGACTCCAGAACTGCACACAATATTCCAGATCTGTACACAATACTCCAGATCTGTACACAATGCTCCAGAACTGTACACAACACTCCAGCACTGTACACAATACTCCAGAGCAGCACATAATACTCCAGAACTGTTCACAATACTCCAGCACTGTACACAATACTCCAGAGCTGCACATAATACTCCAGAACTGTTCACAATACTCCAGCACTGTACACAATACTCCAGAGCAGCACATAATACTCCAGAACTGTTCACAATACTGCAGCATTGTACACAATACTCCAGAGCTGTACACAATGCTCCAGAACTGAACACAATTCTCCAGAACTGCACACAGTACTCCAGAGCTACACACAATACTCCAGAACTGTACACAATACTCCACAGCTGTACACAATACTCCAGAGCTACACACAATACTCCAGAACTGTACACAAGACTCCAGCACTGTACACAATACTCCAGAGCTACACACAATACTCCAGAACTTTACACAATACTCCAGAGCTGTACACAATGCTCCAGAACTGAACACAATACTCCAGAACTGTACACAATACTCCAGAACTGCGCACAATCCTCCAGAATTGGATACAATACTCCAGAGCTGTCCACAATACTCCAGAACTGCACACAATACTCCAGAACTGCACACAATACTCCAGAACTGCACACAATACTCCAGAACTGCACACCATACTCCGGAAGTGGACACAGTACTCCAGACCTGTACACTAGACTCCAGACCTGCACACAAAACTCAGGAGCTGCGTACAATACTCCAGAGCTGTACACAATTCTCCAGATCTGTACACAATGCTCCAGAACTGTACACAACACTCCAGCACTGTACACAATACTCCAGAGCAGCACATAATACTCCAGAACTGTTCACAATACTCCAGCACTGTACACAATACTCCAGAGCTGCACATAATACTCCAGAACTGTTCACAATACTCCAGCACTGTACACAATACTCCAGAGCAGCACATAATACTCCAGAACTGTTCACAATACTGCAGCATTGTACACAATACTCCAGAGCTGTACACAATGCTCCAGAACTGAACACAATTCTCCAGAACTGCACACAATACTCCAGAGCTACACACAATACTCCAGAACTGTACACAATACTCCAGAGCTGTACACAATACTCCAGAGCTACACACAATACTCCAGAACTGTACACAAGACTCCAGCACTGTACACAATACTCCAGAGCTACACACAATACTCCAGAACTTTACACAATACTCCAGAGCTGTACACAATGCTCCAGAACTGAACACAATACTCCAGAACTGTACACAATACTCCAGAACTGCGCACAATCCTCCAGAATTGGATACAATACTCCAGAGCTGTCCACAATACTCCAGAACTGCACACAATACTCCAGAACTGCACACAATACTCCAGAACTGCACACAATACTCCAGAACTGCACACCATACTCCGGAAGTGGACACAGTACTCCAGACCTGTACACTAGACTCCAGACCTGCACACAAAACTCAGGAGCTGCGTACAATACTCCAGAGCTGTACACAATTCTCCAGAACTGCACACAATACTCCAGAGATGTACACAATTCTCCAGAACTGCACACAATACTCGAGAGCTCTATACAATACTCCAGAGCTGCACACAATACTCCAGAACTTTGCACATTACTCCAGCACTGTACACAATACTCCAGAGCTGCACACTATCCTCTATAAGCTGTACACAATACTCCAGAACTGCACACAATACTCTGGAACTGCACACAGTACTCCACAGCTGTACACTAGACTCCAAAACTGCACATAATATTCCAGAAGTGTTCACAATACTCTAGAACAGCACACAATAATCCAGCACTGTACACAATACTCCAGAGCTGCACACAATACTCCAGAACTGTACACAATACTCCAGCACTGTACACAATACTCCAGAGCTGCACACAATACTCCAGAACTGTACACAATGCTCCAGAACTGTACACAATACTCCAGAACTGCACATACTACTCCAGACCTGTGCACAATACTCCATAACTACACACAATACTCCAGCATTGTACACAATACTCCAGAATTGCAAAACTACTCCAGTGATGGTCACAATACTCCAGAGCTGTACACAACACTCCAGAACTGCACACAATACTCCAGAGCTGTACACAATGCACCAAAACTGCACACAATACACCAGAACTGTACACAATGCACCAAAACTGCACACAATACACCAGAACTGTACACAATACTCCAGAGCTGTACACAATGCACCAGAACTGCACACAATACTCCAGAACTGCACACCATAATTCAGAGCTGGACACAATACTCCAGAACTGCACACAAAACTCAGGAGCTGCGTACAATACTCCAGAGCTGCACACAATACTCCAGAACTGTACACAATTCTCCAGAACCGCACACAATACTCGAGAGCTCTATACAATGCTCCAGAGCTGCACACAATACTCCAGAACTGAACACAATTCTCCAGAACTGCACACAATACTCCAGAGCTACACACAATACTCCAGAACTGTACACAATACTCCAGAGCTGTACACAATACTCCAGAGCTACACACAATACTCCAGAACTGTACACAATACTCCAGCACTGTACACAATACTCCACAGCTACACACAATACTCCAGAGCTGTACACAATACTCCAGAGCTGTACACAATGCTCCAGAACTGAACACAATACTCCAGAACTGTACACAATACTCCAGAACTGCGCACAATCCTCCAGAATTGGATACAATACTCCAGAGCTCTCCACAATACTCCAGAACTGCACACAATACTCCAGAACTGTACACAATACTCCAGAACTGTACACAATACTCCAGAGCTTCACACAATACTCCAGAACTGTACACAATACTCCAGAGCTGTAAACAATGCTCCGGAACTGAACACAATACTCCAGAACTGTCCACAATACTCCAGAGCTGCACACAATACTCCAGAACTGTCCACAATACTCCAGAACTGCACACAATAATCCAGAACTGTTCACATTACTCCAGATCTGTACACAATGCTCCAGAACTGTACACAATACTCCAGGGCTGTACACAAGACTCCAGAACTGCACACAATATTCCAGAACTGTTCACAATACTCCAGAACTGCACACAATACTCCAGAACTGCACACAATACTCCAGAACTGAACACAATACTCCAGAACTGTACACAATACTCCAGAGCTGTAAACAATGCTCCGGAACTGAACACAATACTCCAGAACTGTCCACAATACTCCAGAGCTGTACACAATGCTCCAGAACTGTACACAACACTCCAGCACTGTACACAATAATCCAGAGCTGTACACAATGCTCCAGAACTGAACACAATACGCCAGAACTGTACACAATTCTCCAGAAGTGTACACAATACTCCAGAGCTACACACAATACTCCAGAACTGTACACAATACTCCAGAGCTACACACAATACTCCAGGGCTGTACACAATACTCCAGAACTGTACACAATACTCCAGAATGGTACACCATACTCCAGAGCTGTACACAATACTCCACAACTGCGCACAATCCTCCAGAATTGGATACAATATTCCAGAACTGTACACAATACTCCAGAGCTGTACACAATCCTCCAGAACTGCACTCAATACTCCCGAGCCGTACACAATACTCCTGAATTGCACACACTACTCCAGAACTGTTCACAATACTCCAGAAATGCACACAATACTCCAAAGCTGCACACAATGCTCCAGAACTGAACACAATACTCCAGAACTGTTCACAATACTCCAGAACTGAACACAATACTCCAGAACTGTTCACAATACTCCACAACTGCGCACAATCCTCCAGAATTGGATACAATACTCCAGAGCTGTCCACAATACTCAAGAACTGCACACAATACTCCAGAGCTGTACACAATGCTCCAGAACAGAACACAATACTCCAGAACTGTACACAATACTCCAGAGCTGCACACAATACTCCAGAACTGTACACAATACTCCAGAGCTGTACACAATGCTCCAGAACTGAACACAATACTCCAGAACTGTCCACAATACTCCAGAGCTGCACACAATACTCCAAAACCATACACAACACTCCAGAGCTGTACACATTACTTCAGCACTGTACACAATACGCCAGCACTGTACACAATACACCAGCACTGTACACAATACACCAGCACTGTACACAATACTCCAGAACTGTTCACAGTACTCCAGAATTGTACACAATACTCCACAGCTGTCAAAAACACTCCAGAACTGTACACAATACTCCAAAACCATACACAACACTCCAGAGCTGTACACTTTACTTCAGCACTGTACACAATACGCCAGCACTGTACACAATACACCAGCACTGTACACAATACTCCAGAACTGTTCACAGTACTCCAGAATTGTACACAATACTCCACAGCTGTCAAAAACACTCCAGTACTGTACACAATACTCCAGCGCTGTACACAATACTCCAGCATTGTACACAATAATCTAGAACTGCACACACTACTCCAGCACTGTACACAACACTCCAGACCTGTACCCAATACTCCAGTATTGAACTCAATACTCCAGAGCTGTACACAATACTCCAGAGCTGCAGACAATACTCCCAAGCCGTACACAATACTCCTGAACTGCACACAATACTCCAGAACTGCACACACGACTCCAGAAATGCACACAATACTCAAGAGCTGTACACAATGCTCCAGAACTGAACACAATTCTCCAGAACTGCACACAATACTCCAGAGCTACACACAATACTCCAGAACTGTACACAATACTCCAGAGCTGTACACAATACTCCAGAGCTACACGCAATACTCCAGAACTGTACACAATACTCCAGAGCTGTACACAATGCTCCAGAACTGTACACAATACTCCAGAGCTGTACACAATACTCCAGAGCTACACACAATACTCCAGAACTGTACACAATACTCCAGCACTGTACACAATACTCCACAGCTACACACAATACTCCAGAACTTTACACAATACTCCAGAGCTGTACACAATGCTCCAGAACTGAACACAATACTCCAGAACTGTACACAATACTCCAGAACTGCGCACAATCCTCCAGAATTGGATACAATACTCCAGAGCTGTCCACAATACTCCAGAACTGCACACAATACTCCAGAACGGTACACAATACTCCAGAACTGTACACAATACTCCAGCACTGTACACAATACTCCACAGCTACACACAATACTCCAGAGCTGTACACAATACTCCAGAGCTGTACACAATGCTCCAGAACTGAACACAATACTCCAGAACTGTACACAATACTCCAGAACTGCGCACAATCCTCCAGAATTGGATACAATACTCCAGAGCTGTCCACAATACTCCTGAACTGCACACAATACTCCAGAACTGCACACACTACTCCAGAAATGCACACAATACTCAAGAGCTGTACACAATGCTCCAGAACTGAACACAATTCTCCAGAACTGCACACAATACTCCAGAGCTACACACAATACTCCAGAACTGTACACAATACTCCAGAACTGTACACAATACTCCAGAGCTACACGCAATACTCCAGAACTGTACACAATACTCCAGAGCTGTACACAATGCTCCAGAACTGTACACAATACTCCAGAGCTGTACACAATACTCCAGAGCTGTACACAATGCTCCAGAACTGAACACAATACTCCAGAACTGTACACAATACTCCAGAACTGCGCACAATCCTCCAGAATTGGATACAATACTCCAGAGCTGTCCACAATACTCCAGAACTGCACACAATACTCCAGAACGGTACACAATACTCCAGAACTGTACACAATACTCCAGAGCTTCACACAATACTCCAGAACTGTACACAATACTCCAGAGCTGTAAACAATGCTCCAGAACTGAACACAATACTCCAGAACTGTCCACAATACTCCAGAGCTGCACACAATACTCCAGAACTGTCCACAATACTCCAGAACTGCACACAATAATCCAGAACTGTTCACATTCCTCCAGATCTGTACACAATGTTCCAGAACTGTACACAATACTCCAGGGCTGTACACAAGACTCCAGAACTGCACACAATATTCCAGATCTGTACACAATACTCCAGATCTGTACACAATGCTCCAGAACTGTACACAACACTCCAGCACTGTACACAATACTCCAGAGCAGCACATAATACTCCAGAACTGTTCACAATACTCCAGCACTGTACACAATACTCCAGAGCTGCACATAATACTCCAGAACTGTTCACAATACTCCAGCACTGTACACAATACTCCAGAGCAGCACATAATACTCCAGAACTGTTCACAATACTGCAGCATTGTACACAATACTCCAGAGCTGTACACAATGCTCCAGAACTGAACACAATTCTCCAGAACTGCACACAGTACTCCAGAGCTACACACAATACTCCAGAACTGTACACAATACTCCAGAGCTGTACACAATACTCCAGAGCTACACACAATACTCCAGAACTGTACACAAGACTCCAGCACTGTACACAATACTCCAGAGCTACACACAATACTCCAGAACTTTACACAATACTCCAGAGCTGTACACAATGCTCCAGAACTGAACACAATACTCCAGAACTGTACACAATACTCCAGAACTGCGCACAATCCTCCAGAATTGGATACAATACTCCAGAGCTGTCCACAATACTCCAGAACTGCACACAATACTCCAGAACTGCACACAATACTCCAGAACTGCACACAATACTCCAGAACTGCACACCATACTCCGGAAGTGGACACAGTACTCCAGACCTGTACACTAGACTCCAGACCTGCACACAAAACTCAGGAGCTGCGTACAATACTCCAGAGCTGTACACAATTCTCCAGATCTGTACACAATGCTCCAGAACTGTACACAACACTCCAGCACTGTACACAATACTCCAGAGCAGCACATAATACTCCAGAACTGTTCACAATACTCCAGCACTGTACACAATACTCCAGAGCTGCACATAATACTCCAGAACTGTTCACAATACTCCAGCACTGTACACAATACTCCAGAGCAGCACATAATACTCCAGAACTGTTCACAATACTGCAGCATTGTACACAATACTCCAGAGCTGTACACAATGCTCCAGAACTGAACACAATTCTCCAGAACTGCACACAATACTCCAGAGCTACACACAATACTCCAGAACTGTACACAATACTCCAGAGCTGTACACAATACTCCAGAGCTACACACAATACTCCAGAACTGTACACAAGACTCCAGCACTGTACACAATACTCCAGAGCTACACACAATACTCCAGAACTTTACACAATACTCCAGAGCTGTACACAATGCTCCAGAACTGAACACAATACTCCAGAACTGTACACAATACTCCAGAACTGCGCACAATCCTCCAGAATTGGATACAATACTCCAGAGCTGTCCACAATACTCCAGAACTGCACACAATACTCCAGAACTGCACACAATACTCCAGAACTGCACACAATACTCCAGAACTGCACACCATACTCCGGAAGTGGACACAGTACTCCAGACCTGTACACTAGACTCCAGACCTGCACACAAAACTCAGGAGCTGCGTACAATACTCCAGAGCTGTACACAATTCTCCAGAACTGCACACAATACTCCAGAGGTGTACACAATTCTCCAGAACTGCACACAATACTCGAGAGCTCTATACAATACTCCAGAGCTGCACACAATACTCCAGAACTGTGCACATTACTCCAGCACTGTACACAATAGTCCAGAGCTGCACACTATCCTCTATAAGCTGTACACAATACTCCAGAACTGCACACAATACTCTGGAACTGCACACAGTACTCCACAGCTGTACACTAGACTCCAAAACTGCACATAATATTCCAGAAGTGTTCACAATACTCTAGAACAGCACACAATAATCCAGCACTGTACACAATACTCCAGAGCTGCACACAATACTCCAGAACTGTACACAATACTCCAGCACTGTACACAATACTCCAGAGCTGCACACAATACTCCAGAACTGTACACAATGCTCCAGAACTGTACACAATACTCCAGAACTGCACATACTACTCCAGACCTGTGCACAATACTCCATAACTACACACAATACTCCAGCATTGTACACAATACTCCAGAATTGCAAAAATACTCCAGTGATGGTCACAATACTCCAGAGCTGTACACAACACTCCAGAACTGCACACAATACTCCAGAACTGTACACAATGCACCAAAACTGCACACAATACACCAGAACTGTACACAATGCACCAAAACTGCACACAATACACCAGAACTGTACACAATACTCCAGAGCTGTACACAATGCACCAGAACTGCACACAATACTCCAGAACTGCACACCATAATTCAGAGCTGGACACAATACTCCAGAACTGCACACAAAACTCAGGAGCTGTGTACAATACTCCAGAGCTGCACACAATACTCCAGAACTGTACACAATTCTCCAGAACCGCACACAATACTCGAGAGCTCTATACAATGCTCCAGAGCTGCACACAATACTCCAGAACTGAACACAATTCTCCAGAACTGCACACAATACTCCAGAGCTACACACAATACTCCAGAACTGTACACAATACTCCAGAGCTGCACACAATACTCCAGAGCTACACACAATACTCCAGAACTGTACACAATACTCCAGCACTGTACACAATACTCCACAGCTACACACAATACTCCAGAGCTGTACACAATACTCCAGAGCTGTACACAATGCTCCAGAACTGAACACAATACTCCAGAACTGTACACAATACTCCAGAACTGCGCACAATCCTCCAGAATTGGATACAATACTCCAGAGCTCTCCACAATACTCCAGAACTGCACACAATACTCCAGAACTGTACACAATACTCCAGAACTGTACACAATACTCCAGAGCTTCACACAATACTCCAGAACTGTACACAATACTCCAGAGCTGTAAACAATGCTCCGGAACTGAACACAATACTCCAGAACTGTCCACAATACTCCAGAGCTGCACACAATACTCCAGAACTGTCCACAATACTCCAGAACTGCACACAATAATCCAGAACTGTTCACATTACTCCAGATCTGTACACAATGCTCCAGAACTGTACACAATACTCCAGGGCTGTACACAAGACTCCAGAACTGCACACAATATTCCAGAACTGTTCACAATACTCCAGAACTGCACACAATACTCCAGAACTGCACACAATACTCCAGAACTGAACACAATACTCCAGAACTGTGCACAATACTCCAGAGCTGTAAACAATGCTCCGGAACTGAACACAATACTCCAGAACTGTCCACAATACTCCAGAGCTGTACACAATGCTCCAGAACTGTACACAACACTCCAGCACTGTACACAATACTCCAGAGCAGCACATAATGCTCCAGAACTGTTCACAATACTCCTGCACTGTAAACAATGCTCCAGAACTGAACACAATAATCCAGAGCTGTACACAATGCTCCAGAACTGAACACAATACGCCAGAACTGTACACAATTCTCCAGAACTGTACACAATACTCCAGAGCTACACACAATACTCCAGAACTGTACACAATACTCCAGAGCTACACACAATACTCCAGGGCTGTACACAATACTCCAGAACTGTACACAATACTCCAGAATGGTACACCATACTCCAGAGCTGTACACAATACTCCACAACTGCGCACAATCCTCCAGAATTGGATACAATATTCCAGAACTGTACACAATACTCCAGAGCTGTACACAATCCTCCAGAACTGCACTCAATACTCCCGAGCCGTACACAATACTCCTGAATTGCACACACTACTCCAGAACTGTTCACAATACTCCAGAAATGCACACAATACTCCAAAGCTGCACACAATGCTCCAGAACTGAACACAATACTCCAGAACTGTTCACAATACTCCAGAACTGAACACAATACTCCAGAACTGTTCACAATACTCCACAACTGCGCACAATCCTCCAGAATTGGATACAATACTCCAGAGCTGTCCACAATACTCAAGAACTGCACACAATACTCCAGAGCTGTACACAATGCTCCAGAACAGAACACAATACTCCAGAACTGTACACAATACTCCAGAGCTGCACACAATACTCCAGAACTGTACACAATACTCCAGAGCTGTACACAATGCTCCAGAACTGAACACAATACTCCAGAACTGTCCACAATACTCCAGAGCTGCACACAATACTCCAAAACCATACACAACACTCCAGAGCTGTACACATTACTTCAGCACTGTACACAATACGCCAGCACTGTACACAATACACCAGCACTGTACACAATACACCAGCACTGTACACAATACTCCAGAACTGTTCACAGTACTCCAGAATTGTACACAATACTCCACAGCTGTCAAAAACACTCCAGAACTGTACACAATACTCCAAAACCATACACAACACTCCAGAGCTGTACACTTTACTTCAGCACTGTACACAATACGCCAGCACTGTACACAATACACCAGCACTGTACACAATACTCCAGAACTGTTCACAGTACTCCAGAATTGTACACAATACTCCACAGCTGTCAAAAACACTCCAGTACTGTACACAATACTCCAGCGCTGTACACAATACTCCAGCATTGTACACAATAATCTAGAACTGCACACACTACTCCAGCACTGTACACAACACTCCAGACCTGTACCCAATACTCCAGTATTGAACTCAATACTCCAGAGCTGTACACAATACTCCAGAGCTGCAGACAATACTCCCAAGCCGTACACAATACTCCTGAACTGCACACAATACTCCAGAACTGCACACACTACTCCAGAAATGCACACAATACTCAAGAGCTGTACACAATGCTCCAGAACTGAACACAATTCTCCAGAACTGCACACAATACTCCAGAGCTACACACAATACTCCAGAACTGTACACAATACTCCAGAGCTGTACACAATACTCCAGAGCTACACACAATACTCCAGAACTGTACACAATACTCCAGAGCTGTACACAATGCTCCAGAACTGTACACAATACTCCAGAGCTGTACACAATACTCCAGAGCTACACACAATACTCCAGAACTGTACACAATACTCCAGCACTGTACACAATACTCCACAACTGCGCACAATCCTCCAGAATTGGATACAATACTCCAGAGCTGTCCACAATACTCAAGAACTGCACACAATACTCCAGAGCTGTACACAATGCTCCAGAACTGAACACAATACTCCAGAACTGTACACAATACTCCAGAGCTGCACACAATACTCCAGAACTGCACACAATACTCCAGAAATGCACACAATACTCCAGAACTGCACACAATACTCCAGAACTGCACACACTACTCCAGAACTGCACACAATACTCCAGAACTGCACACAATACTCCAGAACTGAACACAATACTCCAGAGCTGTAAACAATGCTCCAGAACTGAA
Organism: Chiloscyllium punctatum; assembly: GCF_047496795.1. Lineage (NCBI taxonomy): Eukaryota > Metazoa > Chordata > Chondrichthyes > Orectolobiformes > Hemiscylliidae > Chiloscyllium > Chiloscyllium punctatum. Next base: position 399,971 of record NC_092764.1, on the reverse strand, counting down.
CACAATAATCCAGAGCTGTACACAATTCCCCAGAACTGTACACAATACTTCAGAGCTACACACAATACTCCAGAACTGTACACAATACTCCAGAGCTGTACACAATGCTCCAGAACCGAACACAATACTCCAGAACTGTACACAATACTCCAGAGCTGTAAACAATGCTCGAGAACTGAACACAATACTCCAGAACTGTTCACAATACTCCAGAGCTGCACACAATACTCCAGAACTGCACACAATAATCCAGAACTGTTCACATTACTCCAGATCTGTACACAATGCTCCAGAACTGTACACAACACTCCAGCACTGTACACAATACTCCAGAGCAGCACATAATACTCCAGAACTGTACACAATACTCCAGAGCTGCACACAATACTCCAGAACTGTTCACAATACTCCAGAACTGTACACAATACTCCAGAGCTTCACACAATACTCCGGAACTGTACACAATACTCCAGAGCTGTAAACAATGCTCCAGAACTGAACACAATAATCCAGAGCTGTACACAATGCTCCAGAACTGAACACAATACTCCAGAACTGTTCACATTACTCCAGATCTGTACACAATGCTCCAGATCTGTACACAATGCTCCAGAACTGTACACAATACTCCAGGGCTGTACACAAGACTCCAGAACTGCACGCAATATTCCAGAACTGTTCACATTACTCCAGATCTGTACACAATGCTCCAGAACTGTACACAATGCTCCGGAACTGCACACAACACTCCAGCACTGTACACAATACTCCAGCATTGTACACAATACTCCAGAATTGTACACAATACTCCAGAACTGTACACAATACTCCAGAGCTGTACCCAATACTCCAGTATTGCACTCAATATTCCAGAGCTGTACACAATACTCCAGAGCTGCAGACAATACTCCAGAACAGTACACAATATGCAGGAACTGCACACAATTCTCCAGATCTGCAGACAATATTCCAGAGCTGTCCACAATGCTCCAGAACTGAACACAATTCTCCAGAACTCTACACAATACTCCAGAGCTACACACAATACTCCAGAACTGTACACAATACTCCAGAGCTACACACAATACTCCAGGGCTGTACACAATACTCCAGAACTGTACACAATACTCCAGAATGGTACACCATACTCCAGAGCTGTACACAATACTCCACAACTGCGCACAATCCTCCAGAATTGGATACAATATTCCAGAACTGTACACAATACTCCAGAGCTGTACACAATCCTCCAGAACTGCACTCAATACTCCCGAGCCGTACACAATACTCCTGAATTGCACACACTACTCCAGAACTGTTCACAATACTCCAGAAATGCACACAATACTCCAAAGCTGCACACAATGCTCCAGAACTGAACACAATACTCCAGAACTGTTCACAATACTCCAGAACTGAACACAATACTCCAGAACTGTTCACAATACTCCACAACTGCGCACAATCCTCCAGAATTGGATACAATACTCCAGAGCTGTCCACAATACTCAAGAACTGCACACAATACTCCAGAGCTGTACACAATGCTCCAGAACAGAACACAATACTCCAGAACTGTACACAATACTCCAGAGCTGCACACAATACTCCAGAACTGTACACAATACTCCAGAGCTGTACACAATGCTCCAGAACTGAACACAATACTCCAGAACTGTCCACAATACTCCAGAGCTGCACACAATACTCCAAAACCATACACAACACTCCAGAGCTGTACACATTACTTCAGCACTGTACACAATACGCCAGCACTGTACACAATACACCAGCACTGTACACAATACACCAGCACTGTACACAATACTCCAGAACTGTTCACAGTACTCCAGAATTGTACACAATACTCCACAGCTGTCAAAAACACTCCAGAACTGTACACAATACTCCAAAACCATACACAACACTCCAGAGCTGTACACTTTACTTCAGCACTGTACACAATACGCCAGCACTGTACACAATACACCAGCACTGTACACAATACTCCAGAACTGTTCACAGTACTCCAGAATTGTACACAATACTCCACAGCTGTCAAAAACACTCCAGTACTGTACACAATACTCCAGCGCTGTACACAATACTCCAGCATTGTACACAATAATCTAGAACTGCACACACTACTCCAGCACTGTACACAACACTCCAGACCTGTACCCAATACTCCAGTATTGAACTCAATACTCCAGAGCTGTACACAATACTCCAGAGCTGCAGACAATACTCCCAAGCCGTACACAATACTCCTGAACTGCACACAATACTCCAGAACTGCACACACTACTCCAGAAATGCACACAATACTCAAGAGCTGTACACAATGCTCCAGAACTGAACACAATTCTCCAGAACTGCACACAATACTCCAGAGCTACACACAATACTCCAGAACTGTACACAATACTCCAGAGCTGTACACAATACTCCAGAGCTACACGCAATACTCCAGAACTGTACACAATACTCCAGAGCTGTACACAATGCTCCAGAACTGTACACAATACTCCAGAGCTGTACACAATACTCCAGAGCTACACACAATACTCCAGAACTGTACACAATACTCCAGCACTGTACACAATACTCCACAGCTACACACAATACTCCAGAGCTGTACACAATACTCCAGAGCTGTACACAATGCTCCAGAACTGTACACAATACTCCAGAACTGCGCACAATCCTCCAGAATTGGATACAATACTCCAGAGCTGTCCACAATACTCCAGAACTGCACACAATACTCCAGAACGGTACACAATACTCCAGAACTGTACACAATACTCCAGAGCTTCACACAATACTCCAGAACTGTACACAATACTCCAGAGCTACACGCAATACTCCAGAACTGTACACAATACTCCAGAGCTGTACACAATGCTCCAGAACTGTACACAATACTCCAGAGCTGTACACAATACTCCAGAGCTACACACAATACTCCAGAACTGTACACAATACTCCAGCACTGTACACAATACTCCACAGCTACACACAATACTCCAGAGCTGTACACAATACTCCAGAGCTGTACACAATGCTCCAGAACTGAACACAATACTCCAGAACTGTACACAATACTCCAGAACTGCGCACAATCCTCCAGAATTGGATACAATACTCCAGAGCTGTCCACAATACTCCAGAACTGCACACAATACTCCAGAACGGTACACAATACTCCAGAACTGTACACAATACTCCAGAGCTTCACACAATACTCCAGAACTGTACACAATACTCCAGAGCTGTAAACAATGCTCCAGAACTGAACACAATACTCCAGAACTGTCCACAATACTCCAGATCTGTACACAATGCTCCAGAACTGTACACAATACTCCAGGGCTGTACACAAGACTCCAGAACTGCACACAATATTCCAGAACTGTTCACAATACTCCAGATCTGTACACAATGCTCCAGAACTGTACACAACACTCCAGCACTGTACACAATACTCCAGAGCAGCACATAATACTCCAGAACTGTTCACAATACTCCAGCACTGTACACAATACTCCAGAGCTGCACATAATACTCCAGAACTGTTCACAATACTCCAGCACTGTACACAATACTCCAGAGCAGCACATAATACTCCAGAACTGTTCACAATACTGCAGCATTGTACACAATACTCCAGAGCTGTACACAATGCTCCAGAACTGAACACAATTCTCCAGAACTGCACACAATACTCCAGAGCTACACACAATACTCCAGAACTGTACACAATACTCCAGAGCTGTACACAATACTCCAGAGCTACACACAATACTCCAGAACTGTACACAAGACTCCAGCACTGTACACAATACTCCAGAGCTACACACAATACTCCAGAACTTTACACAATACTCCAGAGCTGTACACAATGCTCCAGAACTGAACACAATACTCCAGAACTGTACACAATACTCCAGAACTGCGCACAATCCTCCAGAATTGGATACAATACTCCAGAGCTGTCCACAATACTCCAGAACTGCACACAATACTCCAGAACTGCACACAATACTCCAGAACTGCACACAATACTCCAGAACTGCACACCATACTCCGGAAGTGGACACAGTACTCCAGACCTGTACACTAGACTCCAGACCTGCACACAAAACTCAGGAGCTGCGTACAATACTCCAGAGCTGTACACAATTCTCCAGATCTGTACACAATGCTCCAGAACTGTACACAACACTCCAGCACTGTACACAATACTCCAGAGCAGCACATAATACTCCAGAACTGTTCACAATACTCCAGCACTGTACACAATACTCCAGAGCTGCACATAATACTCCAGAACTGTTCACAATACTCCAGCACTGTACACAATACTCCAGAGCAGCACATAATACTCCAGAACAGTTCACAATACTGCAGCATTGTACACAATACTCCAGAGCTGTACACAATGCTCCAGAACTGAACACAATTCTCCAGAACTGCACACAATACTCCAGAGCTACACACAATACTCCAGAACTGTACACAATACTCCAGAGCTGTACACAATACTCCAGAGCTACACACAATACTCCAGAACTGTACACAAGACTCCAGCACTGTACACAATACTCCAGAGCTACACACAATACTCCAGAACTTTACACAATACTCCAGAGCTGTACACAATGCTCCAGAACTGAACACAATACTCCAGAACTGTACACAATACTCCAGAACTGCGCACAATCCTCCAGAATTGGATACAATACTCCAGAGCTGTCCACAATACTCCAGAACTGCACACAATACTCCAGAACTGCACACAATACTCCAGAACTGAACACAATACTCCAGAACTGTACACAATACTCCAGAGCTGTAAACAATGCTCCGGAACTGAACACAATACTCCAGAACTGTCCACAATACTCCAGAGCTGTACACAATGCTCCAGAACTGTACACAACACTCCAGCACTGTACACAATACTCCAGAGCAGCACATAATGCTCCAGAACTGTTCACAATACTCCTGCACTGTAAACAATGCTCCAGAACTGAACACAATAATCCAGAGCTGTACACAATGCTCCAGAACTGAACACAATACGCCAGAACTGTACACAATTCTCCAGAACTGTACACAATACTCCAGAGCTACACACAATACTCCAGAACTGTACACAATACTCCAGAGCTACACACAATACTCCAGGGCTGTACACAATACTCCAGAACTGTACACAATACTCCAGAATGGTACACCATACTCCAGAGCTGTACACAATACTCCACAACTGCGCACAATCCTCCAGAATTGGATACAATATTCCAGAACTGTACACAATACTCCAGAGCTGTACACAATCCTCCAGAACTGCACTCAATACTCCCGAGCCGTACACAATACTCCTGAATTGCACACACTACTCCAGAACTGTTCACAATACTCCAGAAATGCACACAATACTCCAAAGCTGCACACAATGCTCCAGAACTGAACACAATACTCCAGAACTGTTCACAATACTCCAGAACTGAACACAATACTCCAGAACTGTTCACAATACTCCACAACTGCGCACAATCCTCCAGAATTGGATACAATACTCCAGAGCTGTCCACAATACTCAAGAACTGCACACAATACTCCAGAGCTGTACACAATGCTCCAGAACAGAACACAATACTCCAGAACTGTACACAATACTCCAGAGCTGCACACAATACTCCAGAACTGTACACAATACTCCAGAGCTGTACACAATGCTCCAGAACTGAACACAATACTCCAGAACTGTCCACAATACTCCAGAGCTGCACACAATACTCCAAAACCATACACAACACTCCAGAGCTGTACACATTACTTCAGCACTGTACACAATACGCCAGCACTGTACACAATACACCAGCACTGTACACAATACACCAGCACTGTACACAATACTCCAGAACTGTTCACAGTACTCCAGAATTGTACACAATACTCCACAGCTGTCAAAAACACTCCAGAACTGTACACAATACTCCAAAACCATACACAACACTCCAGAGCTGTACACTTTACTTCAGCACTGTACACAATACGCCAGCACTGTACACAATACACCAGCACTGTACACAATACTCCAGAACTGTTCACAGTACTCCAGAATTGTACACAATACTCCACAGCTGTCAAAAACACTCCAGTACTGTACACAATACTCCAGCGCTGTACACAATACTCCAGCATTGTACACAATAATCTAGAACTGCACACACTACTCCAGCACTGTACACAACACTCCAGACCTGTACCCAATACTCCAGTATTGAACTCAATACTCCAGAGCTGTACACAATACTCCAGAGCTGCAGACAATACTCCCAAGCCGTACACAATACTCCTGAACTGCACACAATACTCCAGAACTGCACACACTACTCCAGAAATGCACACAATACTCAAGAGCTGTACACAATGCTCCAGAACTGAACACAATTCTCCAGAACTGCACACAATACTCCAGAGCTACACACAATACTCCAGAACTGTACACAATACTCCAGAGCTGTACACAATACTCCAGAGCTACACGCAATACTCCAGAACTGTACACAATACTCCAGAGCTGTACACAATGCTCCAGAACTGTACACAATACTCCAGAGCTGTACACAATACTCCAGAGCTACACACAATACTCCAGAACTGTACACAATACTCCAGCACTGTACACAATACTCCACAGCTACACACAATACTCCAGAGCTGTACACAATACTCCAGAGCTGTACACAATGCTCCAGAACTGTACACAATACTCCAGAACTGCGCACAATCCTCCAGAATTGGATACAATACTCCAGAGCTGTCCACAATACTCCAGAACTGCACACAATACTCCAGAACGGTACACAATACTCCAGAACTGTACACAATACTCCAGAGCTTCACACAATACTCCAGAACTGTACACAATACTCCAGAGCTACACGCAATACTCCAGAACTGTACACAATACTCCAGAGCTGTACACAATGCTCCAGAACTGTACACAATACTCCAGAGCTGTACACAATACTCCAGAGCTACACACAATACTCCAGAACTGTACACAATACTCCAGCACTGTACACAATACTCCACAGCTACACACAATACTCCAGAGCTGTACACAATACTCCAGAGCTGTACACAATGCTCCAGAACTGAACACAATACTCCAGAACTGTACACAATACTCCAGAACTGCGCACAATCCTCCAGAATTGGATACAATACTCCAGAGCTGTCCACAATACTCCAGAACTGCACACAATACTCCAGAACGGTACACAATACTCCAGAACTGTACACAATACTCCAGAGCTTCACACAATACTCCAGAACTGTACACAATACTCCAGAGCTGTAAACAATGCTCCAGAACTGAACACAATACTCCAGAACTGTCCACAATACTCCAGATCTGTACACAATGCTCCAGAACTGTACACAATACTCCAGGGCTGTACACAAGACTCCAGAACTGCACACAATATTCCAGAACTGTTCACAATACTCCAGATCTGTACACAATGCTCCAGAACTGTACACAACACTCCAGCACTGTACACAATACTCCAGAGCAGCACATAATACTCCAGAACTGTTCACAATACTCCAGCACTGTACACAATACTCCAGAGCTGCACATAATACTCCAGAACTGTTCACAATACTCCAGCACTGTACACAATACTCCAGAGCAGCACATAATACTCCAGAACTGTTCACAATACTGCAGCATTGTACACAATACTCCAGAGCTGTACACAATGCTCCAGAACTGAACACAATTCTCCAGAACTGCACACAATACTCCAGAGCTACACACAATACTCCAGAACTGTACACAATACTCCAGAGCTGTACACAATACTCCAGAGCTACACACAATACTCCAGAACTGTACACAAGACTCCAGCACTGTACACAATACTCCAGAGCTACACACAATACTCCAGAACTTTACACAATACTCCAGAGCTGTACACAATGCTCCAGAACTGAACACAATACTCCAGAACTGTACACAATACTCCAGAACTGCGCACAATCCTCCAGAATTGGATACAATACTCCAGAGCTGTCCACAATACTCCAGAACTGCACACAATACTCCAGAACTGCACACAATACTCCAGAACTGCACACAATACTCCAGAACTGCACACCATACTCCGGAAGTGGACACAGTACTCCAGACCTGTACACTAGACTCCAGACCTGCACACAAAACTCAGGAGCTGCGTACAATACTCCAGAGCTGTACACAATTCTCCAGATCTGTACACAATGCTCCAGAACTGTACACAACACTCCAGCACTGTACACAATACTCCAGAGCAGCACATAATACTCCAGAACTGTTCACAATACTCCAGCACTGTACACAATACTCCAGAGCTGCACATAATACTCCAGAACTGTTCACAATACTCCAGCACTGTACACAATACTCCAGAGCAGCACATAATACTCCAGAACAGTTCACAATACTGCAGCATTGTACACAATACTCCAGAGCTGTACACAATGCTCCAGAACTGAACACAATTCTCCAGAACTGCACACAATACTCCAGAGCTACACACAATACTCCAGAACTGTACACAATACTCCAGAACGGTACACAATACTCCAGAACTGTACACAATACTCCAGAGCTTCACACAATACTCCAGAACTGTACACAATACTCCAGAGCTACACGCAATACTCCAGAACTGTACACAATACTCCAGAGCTGTACACAATGCTCCAGAACTGTACACAATACTCCAGAGCTGTACACAATACTCCAGAGCTACACACAATACTCCAGAACTGTACACAATACTCCAGCACTGTACACAATACTCCACAGCTACACACAATACTCCAGAGCTGTACACAATACTCCAGAGCTGTACACAATGCTCCAGAACTGAACACAATACTCCAGAACTGTACACAATACTCCAGAACTGCGCACAATCCTCCAGAATTGGATACAATACTCCAGAGCTGTCCACAATACTCCAGAACTGCACACAATACTCCAGAACGGTACACAATACTCCAGAACTGTACACAATACTCCAGAGCTTCACACAATACTCCAGAACTGTACACAATACTCCAGAGCTGTAAACAATGCTCCAGAACTGAACACAATACTCCAGAACTGTCCACAATACTCCAGATCTGTACACAATGCTCCAGAACTGTACACAATACTCCAGGGCTGTACACAAGACTCCAGAACTGCACACAATATTCCAGAACTGTTCACAATACTCCAGATCTGTACACAATGCTCCAGAACTGTACACAACACTCCAGCACTGTACACAATACTCCAGAGCAGCACATAATACTCCAGAACTGTTCACAATACTCCAGCACTGTACACAATACTCCAGAGCTGCACATAATACTCCAGAACTGTTCACAATACTCCAGCACTGTACACAATACTCCAGAGCAGCACATAATACTCCAGAACTGTTCACAATACTGCAGCATTGTACACAATACTCCAGAGCTGTACACAATGCTCCAGAACTGAACACAATTCTCCAGAACTGCACACAATACTCCAGAGCTACACACAATACTCCAGAACTGTACACAATACTCCAGAGCTGTACACAATACTCCAGAGCTACACACAATACTCCAGAACTGTACACAAGACTCCAGCACTGTACACAATACTCCAGAGCTACACACAATACTCCAGAACTTTACACAATACTCCAGAGCTGTACACAATGCTCCAGAACTGAACACAATACTCCAGAACTGTACACAATACTCCAGAACTGCGCACAATCCTCCAGAATTGGATACAATACTCCAGAGCTGTCCACAATACTCCAGAACTGCACACAATACTCCAGAACTGCACACAATACTCCAGAACTGCACACAATACTCCAGAACTGCACACCATACTCCGGAAGTGGACACAGTACTCCAGACCTGTACACTAGACTCCAGACCTGCACACAAAACTCAGGAGCTGCGTACAATACTCCAGAGCTGTACACAATTCTCCAGATCTGTACACAATGCTCCAGAACTGTACACAACACTCCAGCACTGTACACAATACTCCAGAGCAGCACATAATACTCCAGAACTGTTCACAATACTCCAGCACTGTACACAATACTCCAGAGCTGCACATAATACTCCAGAACTGTTCACAATACTCCAGCACTGTACACAATACTCCAGAGCAGCACATAATACTCCAGAACAGTTCACAATACTGCAGCATTGTACACAATACTCCAGAGCTGTACACAATGCTCCAGAACTGAACACAATTCTCCAGAACTGCACACAATACTCCAGAGCTACACACAATACTCCAGAACTGTACACAATACTCCAGAGCTGTACACAATACTCCAGAGCTACACACAATACTCCAGAACTGTACACAAGACTCCAGCACTGTACACAATACTCCAGAGCTACACACAATACTCCAGAACTTTACACAATACTCCAGAGCTGTACACAATGCTCCAGAACTGAACACAATACTCCAGAACTGTACACAATACTCCAGAACTGCGCACAATCCTCCAGAATTGGATACAATACTCCAGAGCTGTCCACAATACTCCAGAACTGCACACAATACTCCAGAACTGCACACAATACTCCAGAACTGAACACAATACTCCAGAACTGTACACAATACTCCAGAGCTGTAAACAATGCTCCGGAACTGAACACAATACTCCAGAACTGTCCACAATACTCCAGAGCTGTACACAATGCTCCAGAACTGTACACAACACTCCAGCACTGTACACAATACTCCAGAGCAGCACATAATGCTCCAGAACTGTTCACAATACTCCTGCACTGTAAACAATGCTCCAGAACTGAACACAATAATCCAGAGCTGTACACAATGCTCCAGAACTGAACACAATACGCCAGAACTGTACACAATTCTCCAGAACTGTACACAATACTCCAGAGCTACACACAATACTCCAGAACTGTACACAATACTCCAGAGCTACACACAATACTCCAGGGCTGTACACAATACTCCAGAACTGTACACAATACTCCAGAATGGTACACCATACTCCAGAGCTGTACACAATACTCCACAACTGCGCACAATCCTCCAGAATTGGATACAATATTCCAGAACTGTACACAATACTCCAGAGCTGTACACAATCCTCCAGAACTGCACTCAATACTCCCGAGCCGTACACAATACTCCTGAATTGCACACACTACTCCAGAACTGTTCACAATACTCCAGAAATGCACACAATACTCCAAAGCTGCACACAATGCTCCAGAACTGAACACAATACTCCAGAACTGTTCACAATACTCCAGAACTGAACACAATACTCCAGAACTGTTCACAATACTCCACAACTGCGCACAATCCTCCAGAATTGGATACAATACTCCAGAGCTGTCCACAATACTCAAGAACTGCACACAATACTCCAGAGCTGTACACAATGCTCCAGAACAGAACACAATACTCCAGAACTGTACACAATACTCCAGAGCTGCACACAATACTCCAGAACTGTACACAATACTCCAGAGCTGTACACAATGCTCCAGAACTGAACACAATACTCCAGAACTGTCCACAATACTCCAGAGCTGCACACAATACTCCAAAACCATACACAACACTCCAGAGCTGTACACATTACTTCAGCACTGTACACAATACGCCAGCACTGTACACAATACACCAGCACTGTACACAATACACCAGCACTGTACACAATACTCCAGAACTGTTCACAGTACTCCAGAATTGTACACAATACTCCACAGCTGTCAAAAACACTCCAGAACTGTACACAATACTCCAAAACCATACACAACACTCCAGAGCTGTACACTTTACTTCAGCACTGTACACAATACGCCAGCACTGTACACAATACACCAGCACTGTACACAATACTCCAGAACTGTTCACAGTACTCCAGAATTGTACACAATACTCCACAGCTGTCAAAAACACTCCAGTACTGTACACAATACTCCAGCGCTGTACACAATACTCCAGCATTGTACACAATAATCTAGAACTGCACACACTACTCCAGCACTGTACACAACACTCCAGACCTGTACCCAATACTCCAGTATTGAACTCAATACTCCAGAGCTGTACACAATACTCCAGAGCTGCAGACAATACTCCCAAGCCGTACACAATACTCCTGAACTGCACACAATACTCCAGAACTGCACACACTACTCCAGAAATGCACACAATACTCAAGAGCTGTACACAATGCTCCAGAACTGAACACAATTCTCCAGAACTGCACACAATACTCCAGAGCTACACACAATACTCCAGAACTGTACACAATACTCCAGAGCTGTACACAATACTCCAGAGCTACACGCAATACTCCAGAACTGTACACAATACTCCAGAGCTGTACACAATGCTCCAGAACTGTACACAATACTCCAGAGCTGTACACAATACTCCAGAGCTACACACAATACTCCAGAACTGTACACAATACTCCAGCACTGTACACAATACTCCACAGCTACACACAATACTCCAGAGCTGTACACAATACTCCAGAGCTGTACACAATGCTCCAGAACTGTACACAATACTCCAGAACTGCGCACAATCCTCCAGAATTGGATACAATACTCCAGAGCTGTCCACAATACTCCAGAACTGCACACAATACTCCAGAACGGTACACAATACTCCAGAACTGTACACAATACTCCAGAGCTTCACACAATACTCCAGAACTGTACACAATACTCCAGAGCTACACGCAATACTCCAGAACTGTACACAATACTCCAGAGCTGTACACAATGCTCCAGAACTGTACACAATACTCCAGAGCTGTACACAATACTCCAGAGCTACACACAATACTCCAGAACTGTACACAATACTCCAGCACTGTACACAATACTCCACAGCTACACACAATACTCCAGAGCTGTACACAATACTCCAGAGCTGTACACAATGCTCCAGAACTGAACACAATACTCCAGAACTGTACACAATACTCCAGAACTGCGCACAATCCTCCAGAATTGGATACAATACTCCAGAGCTGTCCACAATACTCCAGAACTGCACACAATACTCCAGAACGGTACACAATACTCCAGAACTGTACACAATACTCCAGAGCTTCACACAATACTCCAGAACTGTACACAATACTCCAGAGCTGTAAACAATGCTCCAGAACTGAACACAATACTCCAGAACTGTCCACAATACTCCAGATCTGTACACAATGCTCCAGAACTGTACACAATACTCCAGGGCTGTACACAAGACTCCAGAACTGCACACAATATTCCAGAACTGTTCACAATACTCCAGATCTGTACACAATGCTCCAGAACTGTACACAACACTCCAGCACTGTACACAATACTCCAGAGCAGCACATAATACTCCAGAACTGTTCACAATACTCCAGCACTGTACACAATACTCCAGAGCTGCACATAATACTCCAGAACTGTTCACAATACTCCAGCACTGTACACAATACTCCAGAGCAGCACATAATACTCCAGAACTGTTCACAATACTGCAGCATTGTACACAATACTCCAGAGCTGTACACAATGCTCCAGAACTGAACACAATTCTCCAGAACTGCACACAATACTCCAGAGCTACACACAATACTCCAGAACTGTACACAATACTCCAGAGCTGTACACAATACTCCAGAGCTACACACAATACTCCAGAACTGTACACAAGACTCCAGCACTGTACACAATACTCCAGAGCTACACACAATACTCCAGAACTTTACACAATACTCCAGAGCTGTACACAATGCTCCAGAACTGAACACAATACTCCAGAACTGTACACAATACTCCAGAACTGCGCACAATCCTCCAGAATTGGATACAATACTCCAGAGCTGTCCACAATACTCCAGAACTGCACACAATACTCCAGAACTGCACACAATACTCCAGAACTGCACACAATACTCCAGAACTGCACACCATACTCCGGAAGTGGACACAGTACTCCAGACCTGTACACTAGACTCCAGACCTGCACACAAAACTCAGGAGCTGCGTACAATACTCCAGAGCTGTACACAATTCTCCAGATCTGTACACAATGCTCCAGAACTGTACACAACACTCCAGCACTGTACACAATACTCCAGAGCAGCACATAATACTCCAGAACTGTTCACAATACTCCAGCACTGTACACAATACTCCAGAGCTGCACATAATACTCCAGAACTGTTCACAATACTCCAGCACTGTACACAATACTCCAGAGCAGCACATAATACTCCAGAACAGTTCACAATACTGCAGCATTGTACACAATACTCCAGAGCTGTACACAATGCTCCAGAACTGAACACAATTCTCCAGAACTGCACACAATACTCCAGAGCTACACACAATACTCCAGAACTGTACACAATACTCCAGAGCTGTACACAATACTCCAGAGCTACACACAATACTCCAGAACTGTACACAAGACTCCAGCACTGTACACAATACTCCAGAGCTACACACAATACTCCAGAACTTTACACAATACTCCAGAGCTGTACACAATGCTCCAGAACTGAACACAATACTCCAGAACTGTACACAATACTCCAGAACTGCGCACAATCCTCCAGAATTGGATACAATACTCCAGAGCTGTCCACAATACTCCAGAACTGCACACAATACTCCAGAACTGCACACAATACTCCAGAACTGAACACAATACTCCAGAACTGTACACAATACTCCAGAGCTGTAAACAATGCTCCGGAACTGAACACAATACTCCAGAACTGTCCACAATACTCCAGAGCTGTACACAATGCTCCAGAACTGTACACAACACTCCAGCACTGTACACAATACTCCAGAGCAGCACATAATGCTCCAGAACTGTTCACAATACTCCTGCACTGTAAACAATGCTCCAGAACTGAACACAATAATCCAGAGCTGTACACAATGCTCCAGAACTGAACACAATACGCCAGAACTGTACACAATTCTCCAGAACTGTACACAATACTCCAGAGCTACACACAATACTCCAGAACTGTACACAATACTCCAGAGCTACACACAATACTCCAGGGCTGTACACAATACTCCAGAACTGTACACAATACTCCAGAATGGTACACCATACTCCAGAGCTGTACACAATACTCCACAACTGCGCACAATCCTCCAGAATTGGATACAATATTCCAGAACTGTACACAATACTCCAGAGCTGTACACAATCCTCCAGAACTGCACTCAATACTCCCGAGCCGTACACAATACTCCTGAATTGCACACACTACTCCAGAACTGTTCACAATACTCCAGAAATGCACACAATACTCCAAAGCTGCACACAATGCTCCAGAACTGAACACAATACTCCAGAACTGTTCACAATACTCCAGAACTGAACACAATACTCCAGAACTGTTCACAATACTCCACAACTGCGCACAATCCTCCAGAATTGGATACAATACTCCAGAGCTGTCCACAATACTCAAGAACTGCACACAATACTCCAGAGCTGTACACAATGCTCCAGAACAGAACACAATACTCCAGAACTGTACACAATACTCCAGAGCTGCACACAATACTCCAGAACTGTACACAATACTCCAGAGCTGTACACAATGCTCCAGAACTGAACACAATACTCCAGAACTGTCCACAATACTCCAGAGCTGCACACAATACTCCAAAACCATACACAACACTCCAGAGCTGTACACATTACTTCAGCACTGTACACAATACGCCAGCACTGTACACAATACACCAGCACTGTACACAATACACCAGCACTGTACACAATACTCCAGAACTGTTCACAGTACTCCAGAATTGTACACAATACTCCACAGCTGTCAAAAACACTCCAGAACTGTACACAATACTCCAAAACCATACACAACACTCCAGAGCTGTACACTTTACTTCAGCACTGTACACAATACGCCAGCACTGTACACAATACACCAGCACTGTACACAATACTCCAGAACTGTTCACAGTACTCCAGAATTGTACACAATACTCCACAGCTGTCAAAAACACTCCAGTACTGTACACAATACTCCAGCGCTGTACACAATACTCCAGCATTGTACACAATAATCTAGAACTGCACACACTACTCCAGCACTGTACACAACACTCCAGACCTGTACCCAATACTCCAGTATTGAACTCAATACTCCAGAGCTGTACACAATACTCCAGAGCTGCAGACAATACTCCCAAGCCGTACACAATACTCCTGAACTGCACACAATACTCCAGAACTGCACACACTACTCCAGAAATGCACACAATACTCAAGAGCTGTACACAATGCTCCAGAACTGAACACAATTCTCCAGAACTGCACACAATACTCCAGAGCTACACACAATACTCCAGAACTGTACACAATACTCCAGAGCTGTACACAATACTCCAGAGCTACACACAATACTCCAGAACTGTACACAATACTCCAGAGCTGTACACAATGCTCCAGAACTGTACACAATACTCCAGAGCTGTACACAATACTCCAGAGCTACACACAATACTCCAGAACTGTACACAATACTCCAGCACTGTACACAATACTCCACAACTGCGCACAATCCTCCAGAATTGGATACAATACTCCAGAGCTGTCCACAATACTCAAGAACTGCACACAATACTCCAGAGCTGTACACAATGCTCCAGAACTGAACACAATACTCCAGAACTGTACACAATACTCCAGAGCTGCACACAATACTCCAGAACTGCACACAATACTCCAGAAATGCACACAATACTCCAGAACTGCACACAATACTCCAGAACTGCACACACTACTCCAGAACTGCACACAATACTCCAGAACTGCACACAATACTCCAGAACTGAACACAATACTCCAGAGCTGTAAACAATGCTCCAGAACTGAACACAATAATCCAGAGCTGTACACAATTCCCCAGAACTGTACACAATACTTCAGAGCTACACACAATACTCCAGAACTGTACACAATACTCCAGAGCTGTACACAATGCTCCAGAACCGAACACAATACTCCAGAACTGTACACAATACTCCAGAGCAGTAAACAATGCTCGAGAACTGAACACAATACTCCAGAACTGTTCACAATACTCCAGAGCTGCACACAATACTCCAGAACTGCACACAATAATCCAGAACTGTTCACATTACTCCAGATCTGTACACAATGCTCCAGAACTGTACACAACACTCCAGCACTGTACACAATACTCCAGAGCAGCACATAATACTCCAGAACTGTACACAATACTCCAGAGCTGCACACAATACTCCAGAACTGTTCACAATACTCCAGAACTGTACACAATACTCCAGAGCTTCACACAATACTCCGGAACTGTACACAATACTCCAGAGCTGTAAACAATGCTCCAGAACTGAACACAATAATCCAGAGCTGTACACAATGCTCCAGAACTGAACACAATACTCCAGAACTGTTCACATTACTCCAGATCTGTACACAATGCTCCAGATCTGTACACAATGCTCCAGAACTGTACACAATACTCCAGGGCTGTACACAAGACTCCAGAACTGCACGCAATATTCCAGAACTGTTCACATTACTCCAGATCTGTACACAATGCTCCAGAACTGTACACAATGCTCCGGAACTGCACACAACACTCCAGCACTGTACACAATACTCCAGCATTGTACACAATACTCCAGAATTGTACACAATACTCCAGAACTGTACACAATACTCCAGAGCTGTACCCAATACTCCAGTATTGCACTCAATATTCCAGAGCTGTACACAATACTCCAGAGCTGCAGACAATACTCCAGAACAGTACACAATATGCAGGAACTGCACACAATTCTCCAGATCTGCAGACAATATTCCAGAGCTGTCCACAATGCTCCAGAACTGAACACAATTCTCCAGAACTCTACACAATACTCCAGAGCTACACACAATACTCCAGAACTGTACACAATACTCCAGAGCTACACACAATACTCCAGGGCTGTACACAATACTCCAGAACTGTACACAATACTCCAGAATGGTACACCATACTCCAGAGCTGTACACAATACTCCACAACTGCGCACAATCCTCCAGAATTGGATACAATATTCCAGAACTGTACACAATACTCCAGAGCTGTACACAATCCTCCAGAACTGCACTCAATACTCCCGAGCCGTACACAATACTCCTGAATTGCACACACTACTCCAGAACTGTTCACAATACT
Organism: Chiloscyllium punctatum; assembly: GCF_047496795.1. Classification (NCBI taxonomy): domain Eukaryota; kingdom Metazoa; phylum Chordata; class Chondrichthyes; order Orectolobiformes; family Hemiscylliidae; genus Chiloscyllium; species Chiloscyllium punctatum. Next base: position 381,642 of record NC_092764.1, on the reverse strand, counting down.
CCAGAAATGCACACAATACTCCAAAGCTGCACACAATGCTCCAGAACTGAACACAATACTCCAGAACTGTTCACAATACTCCAGAACTGAACACAATACTCCAGAACTGTTCACAATACTCCACAACTGCGCACAATCCTCCAGAATTGGATACAATACTCCAGAGCTGTCCACAATACTCAAGAACTGCACACAATACTCCAGAGCTGTACACAATGCTCCAGAACAGAACACAATACTCCAGAACTGTACACAATACTCCAGAGCTGCACACAATACTCCAGAACTGTACACAATACTCCAGAGCTGTACACAATGCTCCAGAACTGAACACAATACTCCAGAACTGTCCACAATACTCCAGAGCTGCACACAATACTCCAAAACCATACACAACACTCCAGAGCTGTACACATTACTTCAGCACTGTACACAATACGCCAGCACTGTACACAATACACCAGCACTGTACACAATACACCAGCACTGTACACAATACTCCAGAACTGTTCACAGTACTCCAGAATTGTACACAATACTCCACAGCTGTCAAAAACACTCCAGAACTGTACACAATACTCCAAAACCATACACAACACTCCAGAGCTGTACACTTTACTTCAGCACTGTACACAATACGCCAGCACTGTACACAATACACCAGCACTGTACACAATACTCCAGAACTGTTCACAGTACTCCAGAATTGTACACAATACTCCACAGCTGTCAAAAACACTCCAGTACTGTACACAATACTCCAGCGCTGTACACAATACTCCAGCATTGTACACAATAATCTAGAACTGCACACACTACTCCAGCACTGTACACAACACTCCAGACCTGTACCCAATACTCCAGTATTGAACTCAATACTCCAGAGCTGTACACAATACTCCAGAGCTGCAGACAATACTCCCAAGCCGTACACAATACTCCTGAACTGCACACAATACTCCAGAACTGCACACACTACTCCAGAAATGCACACAATACTCAAGAGCTGTACACAATGCTCCAGAACTGAACACAATTCTCCAGAACTGCACACAATACTCCAGAGCTACACACAATACTCCAGAACTGTACACAATACTCCAGAGCTGTACACAATACTCCAGAGCTACACGCAATACTCCAGAACTGTACACAATACTCCAGAGCTGTACACAATGCTCCAGAACTGTACACAATACTCCAGAGCTGTACACAATACTCCAGAGCTACACACAATACTCCAGAACTGTACACAATACTCCAGCACTGTACACAATACTCCACAGCTACACACAATACTCCAGAGCTGTACACAATACTCCAGAGCTGTACACAATGCTCCAGAACTGTACACAATACTCCAGAACTGCGCACAATCCTCCAGAATTGGATACAATACTCCAGAGCTGTCCACAATACTCCAGAACTGCACACAATACTCCAGAACGGTACACAATACTCCAGAACTGTACACAATACTCCAGAGCTTCACACAATACTCCAGAACTGTACACAATACTCCAGAGCTACACGCAATACTCCAGAACTGTACACAATACTCCAGAGCTGTACACAATGCTCCAGAACTGTACACAATACTCCAGAGCTGTACACAATACTCCAGAGCTACACACAATACTCCAGAACTGTACACAATACTCCAGCACTGTACACAATACTCCACAGCTACACACAATACTCCAGAGCTGTACACAATACTCCAGAGCTGTACACAATGCTCCAGAACTGAACACAATACTCCAGAACTGTACACAATACTCCAGAACTGCGCACAATCCTCCAGAATTGGATACAATACTCCAGAGCTGTCCACAATACTCCAGAACTGCACACAATACTCCAGAACGGTACACAATACTCCAGAACTGTACACAATACTCCAGAGCTTCACACAATACTCCAGAACTGTACACAATACTCCAGAGCTGTAAACAATGCTCCAGAACTGAACACAATACTCCAGAACTGTCCACAATACTCCAGATCTGTACACAATGCTCCAGAACTGTACACAATACTCCAGGGCTGTACACAAGACTCCAGAACTGCACACAATATTCCAGAACTGTTCACAATACTCCAGATCTGTACACAATGCTCCAGAACTGTACACAACACTCCAGCACTGTACACAATACTCCAGAGCAGCACATAATACTCCAGAACTGTTCACAATACTCCAGCACTGTACACAATACTCCAGAGCTGCACATAATACTCCAGAACTGTTCACAATACTCCAGCACTGTACACAATACTCCAGAGCAGCACATAATACTCCAGAACTGTTCACAATACTGCAGCATTGTACACAATACTCCAGAGCTGTACACAATGCTCCAGAACTGAACACAATTCTCCAGAACTGCACACAATACTCCAGAGCTACACACAATACTCCAGAACTGTACACAATACTCCAGAGCTGTACACAATACTCCAGAGCTACACACAATACTCCAGAACTGTACACAAGACTCCAGCACTGTACACAATACTCCAGAGCTACACACAATACTCCAGAACTTTACACAATACTCCAGAGCTGTACACAATGCTCCAGAACTGAACACAATACTCCAGAACTGTACACAATACTCCAGAACTGCGCACAATCCTCCAGAATTGGATACAATACTCCAGAGCTGTCCACAATACTCCAGAACTGCACACAATACTCCAGAACTGCACACAATACTCCAGAACTGCACACAATACTCCAGAACTGCACACCATACTCCGGAAGTGGACACAGTACTCCAGACCTGTACACTAGACTCCAGACCTGCACACAAAACTCAGGAGCTGCGTACAATACTCCAGAGCTGTACACAATTCTCCAGATCTGTACACAATGCTCCAGAACTGTACACAACACTCCAGCACTGTACACAATACTCCAGAGCAGCACATAATACTCCAGAACTGTTCACAATACTCCAGCACTGTACACAATACTCCAGAGCTGCACATAATACTCCAGAACTGTTCACAATACTCCAGCACTGTACACAATACTCCAGAGCAGCACATAATACTCCAGAACAGTTCACAATACTGCAGCATTGTACACAATACTCCAGAGCTGTACACAATGCTCCAGAACTGAACACAATTCTCCAGAACTGCACACAATACTCCAGAGCTACACACAATACTCCAGAACTGTACACAATACTCCAGAGCTGTACACAATACTCCAGAGCTACACACAATACTCCAGAACTGTACACAAGACTCCAGCACTGTACACAATACTCCAGAGCTACACACAATACTCCAGAACTTTACACAATACTCCAGAGCTGTACACAATGCTCCAGAACTGAACACAATACTCCAGAACTGTACACAATACTCCAGAACTGCGCACAATCCTCCAGAATTGGATACAATACTCCAGAGCTGTCCACAATACTCCAGAACTGCACACAATACTCCAGAACTGCACACAATACTCCAGAACTGCACACAATACTCCAGAACTGCACACCATACTCCGGAAGTGGACACAGTACTCCAGACCTGTACACTAGACTCCAGACCTGCACACAAAACTCAGGAGCTGCGTACAATACTCCAGAGCTGTACACAATTCTCCAGAACTGCACACAATACTCCAGAGGTGTACACAATTCTCCAGAACTGCACACAATACTCGAGAGCTCTATACAATACTCCAGAGCTGCACACAATACTCCAGAACTGTGCACATTACTCCAGCACTGTACACAATACTCCAGAGCTGCACACTATCCTCTATAAGCTGTACACAATACTCCAGAACTGCACACAATACTCTGGAACTGCACACAGTACTCCACAGCTGTACACTAGACTCCAAAACTGCACATAATATTCCAGAAGTGTTCACAATACTCTAGAACAGCACACAATAATCCAGCACTGTACACAATACTCCAGAGCTGCACACAATACTCCAGAACTGTACACAATACTCCAGCACTGTACACAATACTCCAGAGCTGCACACAATACTCCAGAACTGTACACAATGCTCCAGAACTGTACACAATACTCCAGAACTGCACATACTACTCCAGACCTGTGCACAATACTCCATAACTACACACAATACTCCAGCATTGTACACAATACTCCAGAATTGCAAAAATACTCCAGTGATGGTCACAATACTCCAGAGCTGTACACAACACTCCAGAACTGCACACAATACTCCAGAGCTGTACACAATGCACCAAAACTGCACACAATACACCAGAACTGTACACAATGCACTAAAACTGCACACAATACACCAGAACTGTACACAATACTCCAGAGCTGTACACAATGCACCAGAACTGCACACAATACTCCAGAACTGCACACCATAATTCAGAGCTGGACACAATACTCCAGAACTGCACACAAAACTCAGGAGCTGCGTACAATACTCCAGAGCTGCACACAATACTCCAGAACTGTACACAATTCTCCAGAACCGCACACAATACTCGAGAGCTCTATACAATGCTCCAGAGCTGCACACAATACTCCAGAACTGAACACAATTCTCCAGAACTGCACACAATACTCCAGAGCTACACACAATACTCCAGAACTGTACACAATACTCCAGAGCTGTACACAATACTCCAGAGCTACACGCAATACTCCAGAACTGTACACAATACTCCAGAGCTGTACACAATGCTCCAGAACTGTACACAATACTCCAGAGCTGTACACAATACTCCAGAGCTACACACAATACTCCAGAACTGTACACAATACTCCAGCACTGTACACAATACTCCACAGCTACACACAATACTCCAGAGCTGTACGCAATACTCCAGAGCTGTACACAATGCTCCAGAACTGAACACAATACTCCAGAACTGTACACAATACTCCAGAACTGCGCACAATCCTCCAGAATTGGATACAATACTCCAGAGCTCTCCACAATACTCCAGAACTGCACACAATACTCCAGAACTGTACACAATACTCCAGAACTGTACACAATACTCCAGAGCTTCACACAATACTCCAGAACTGTACACAATACTCCAGAGCTGTAAACAATGCTCCGGAACTGAACACAATACTCCAGAACTGTCCACAATACTCCAGAGCTGCACACAATACTCCAGAACTGTCCACAATACTCCAGAACTGCACACAATAATCCAGAACTGTTCACATTACTCCAGATCTGTACACAATGCTCCAGAACTGTACACAATACTCCAGGGCTGTACACAAGACTCCAGAACTGCACACAATATTCCAGAACTGTTCACAATACTCCAGAACTGCACACAATACTCCAGAACTGCACACAATACTCCAGAACTGAACACAATACTCAGAACTGTACACAATACTCCAGAGCTGTAAACAATGCTCCGGAACTGAACACAATACTCCAGAACTGTCCACAATACTCCAGAGCTGTACACAATGCTCCAGAACTGTACACAACACTCCAGCACTGTACACAATACTCCAGAGCAGCACATAATGCTCCAGAACTGTTCACAATACTCCAGCACTGTAAACAATGCTCCAGAACTGAACACAATAATCCAGAGCAGTACACAATGCTCCAGAACTGAACACAATACGCCAGAACTGTACACAATGCTCCAGAACTGAACACAATACTCCAGAACTGTCCACAATACTCCAGAGCTGCACACAATACTCCAAAACTATACACAACACTCCAGAGCTGTACACATTACTTCAGCACTGTACACAATACGCCAGCACTGTACACAATACACCAGCACTGTACACAATACTCCAGAACTGTTCACAGTACTCCAGAACTGTACACAATACTCCACAGCTGTCAAAAACACTCCAGAACTGTACACAATACTCCAGCGCTGTACACAATACTCCAGCATTGTACACAATAATCTAGAACTGCACACACTACTCCAGCACTGTACACAAAACTCCAGACCTGTACCCAATACTCCAGTATTGAACTCAATATTCCAGCACAGTACACAATACTCCAGAACTGTACACAATACTCCAGCATTGTACACAATACTCCAGAACTGTACACAATACTCCAGAACTGTACACAATACTCCAGAGCTGTACCCAATACTCCAGTATTACACTCAAGACTCCAGAGCTGTACACAATACTCCAGAGCTGCAGACAATACTCCCAAGCCGTACACAATACTCCTGAACTGCACACAATACTCCAGAACTGCACACACTACTCCAGAAATGCACACAATACTCCAGAGCTGTACACAATGCTCCAGAACTGAACACAATTCTCCAGAACTGCACACAATACTCCAGAGCTACACACAATACTCCAGAACTGTACACAATACTCCAGAGCTGTACACAATACTCCAGAGCTACACACAATACTCCAGAACTGTACACAATACTCCATCACTGTACACAATACTCCAGAGCTACACACAATACTCCAGAACTTTACACAATACTCCAGAGCTGTACACAATGCTCCAGAACTGAACACAATACTCCAGAACTGTACACAATACTCCAGAACTGCGCACAATCCTCCAGAATTGGATACAATACTCCAGAGCTGTCCACAATACTCCAGAACTGCACACAATGCTCCAGAACTGTACACAATACTCCAGAACTGTACACAATACTCCAGAGCTTCACACAATACTCCAGAACTGTACACAATACTCCAGAGCTGTAAACAATGCTCCGGAACTGAACACAATACTCCAGAACTGTCCACTATACTCCAGAGCTGCACACAATACTCCAGAACTGTTCACAATACTCCAGAACTGTACACAATACTCCAGAGCTGTAAACAATGCTCCAGAACTGAACACAATACTCCAGAACTGTCCACAATACTCCAGAGCTGCACACAATACTCCAGAACTGTCCACAATACTCCAGAACTGCACACAATAATCCAGAACTGTTCACATTACTCCAGATCTGTACACAATGCTCCAGAACTGTACACAATACTCCAGGGCTGTACACAAGACTCCAGAACTGCACACAATATTCCAGAACTGTTCACAATACTCCAGATCTGTACACAATGCTCCAGAACTGTACACAACACTCCAGCACTGTACACAATACTCCAGAGCAGCACATAATACTCCAGAACTGTACACAATACTCCAGAGCTGCACACAATACTCCAGAACTGTTCACAATACTCCAGAACTGTACACAATACTCCAGAGCTTCACACAATACTCCAGAACTGTACACAATACTCCAGAGCTGTAAACAATGCTCCAGAACTGAACACAATAATCCAGAGCTGTACACAATGCTCCAGAACTGAACACAATACTCCAGAACTGTTCACATTACTCCAGATCTGTACACAATGCTCCAGAACTGTACACAATACTCCAGGGCTGTACACAAGACTCCAGAACTGCACGCAATATTCCAGAACTGTTCACATTACTCCAGATCTGAACACAATGCTCCAGAACCGCACACAACACTCCAGCACTGTACACAATACTCCAGAACTGTACACAATACTCCAGAGCTGTACACAATACTCCAGTATTGTACACAATAAGCTAGAACTGCACACACTACTCCAGCACTGTACACAACACTCCAGAGCTGTACACAACACTCCAGAGTTGTACACAATACTCCAGAGCTGTACACAATACTCCAGAGATGTACACAATTCTTCAGAACTGTGCACAATACTCCAGAACTGTACACAATACTCCAGAGCTTCACACAATACTCCAGAACTGTACACAATACTCCAGAACTGCACACAATACTCCAGAACTGAACACAATACTCCAGAACTGTACACAATACTCCAGAGCTGTAAACAATTCTTCAGAACTGTGCACAATACTCCAGAACTGTACACAAGACTCCAGAACTGCACACAATATTCCAGAACTGTTCACAATACTCCAGAACTGCACACAATACTCCAGAACTGAACACAATACTCCAGAACTGTACACAATACTCCAGAGCTGTAAACAATGCTCCAGAACTGAACACAATAATCCAGAGCTGTACACAATGCTCCAGAACTGAACACAATACTCCAGAACTGTTCACATTACTCCAGATCTGTACACAATGCTCCAGAACTGTACACAATACTCCAGGGCTGTACACAAGACTCCAGAACTGCACGCAATATTCCAGAACTGTTCACATTACTCCAGATCTGAACACAATGCTCCAGAACTGCACACAACACTCCAGCACTGTACACAATACTCCAGAACTGTACACAATACTCCAGAGCTGTACACAATACTCCAGTATTGTACACAATAAGCTAGAACTGCACACACTACTCCAGCACTGTACACAACACTCCAGAGCTGTACACAACACTCCAGAGTTGTACACAATACTCCAGAGCTGTACACAATACTCCAGAGATGTACACAATTCTTCAGAACTGTGCACAATACTCCAGAACTGTACACAATACTCCAGAGCTGCACACAATACTCCAGAACTGTACACAATACTCCAGAACTGCACACAATACTCCAGAACTGAACACAATACTCCAGAACTGTACACAATACTCCAGAGCTGTAAACAATTCTTCAGAACTGTGCACAATACTCCAGAACTGTACACAAGACTCCAGAACTGCACACAATATTCCAGAACTGTTCACAATACTCCAGAACTGCACACAATACTCCAGAACTGCACACAATACTCCAGAACTGAACACAATACTCCAGAACTGTACACAATACTCCAGAGCTGTAAACAATGCTCCGGAACTGAACACAATACTCCAGAACTGTCCACAATACTCCAGAGCTGTACACAATGCTCCAGAACTGTACACAACACTCCAGCTCTGTACACAATACTCCAGAGCAGCACATAATACTCCAGAACTGTTCACAATACTCCAGCACTGTAAACAATGCTCCAGAACTGAACACAATAATCCAGAGCTGTACACAATGCTCCAGAACTGAACACAATACTCCAGAACTGTACACAATGCTCCAGAACTGAACACAATACTCCAGAACTGTCCACAATACTCCAGAGCTGCACACAATACTCCAAAACTATACACAACACTCCAGAGCTGTACACATTACTTCAGCACTGTACACAATACGCCAGCACTGTACACAATACACCAGCACTGTACACAATACTCCAGAACTGTTCACAGTACTCCAGAACTGTACACAATACTCCACAGCTGTCAAAAACACTCCAGAACTGTACACAATACACCAGCGCTGTACACAATACTCCAGCATTGTACACAATAATCTAGAACTGCACACACTACTCCAGCACTGTACACAAAACTCCAGACCTGTACCCAATACTCCAGTATTGAACTCAATATTCCAGCACAGTACACAATACTCCAGAACTGTACACAATACTCCAGCATTGTACACAATACTCCAGAACTGTACACAATACTCCAGAACTGTACACAATACTCCAGAACTGTACACAATACTCCAGCATTGTACACAATACTCCAGTATTACACTCAAGACTCCAGAGCTGTACACAATACTCCAGAGCTGCAGACAATACTCCCAAGCCGTACACAATACTCCTGAACTGCACACAATACTCCAGAACTGCACACACTACTCCAGAAATGCACACAATACTCCAGAGCTGTACACAATGCTCCAGAACTGAACACAATTCTCCAGAACTGCACACAATACTCCAGAGCTACACACAATACTCCAGAACTGTACACAATACTCCAGAGCTGTACACAATACTCCAGAGCGACACACAATACTCCAGAACTGTACACAATACGCCAGCACTGTACACAATACTCCAGAGCTACACACAATACTCCAGAACTTTACACAATACTCCAGAGCTGTACACAATGCTCCAGAACTGAACACAATACTCCAGAACTGTACACAATACTCCAGAACTGCGCACAATCCTCCAGAATTGGATACAATACTCCAGAGCTGTCCACAATACTCCAGAACTGCACACAATGCTCCAGAACTGTACACAATACTCCAGAACTGTACACAATACTCCAGAGCTTCACACAATACTCCAGAACTGTACACAATACTCCAGAGCTGTAAACAATGCTCCAGAACTGAACACAATACTCCAGAACTGTCCACCATACTCCAGAGCTGCACACAATACTCCAGAACTGTTCACAATACTCCAGAACTGTACACAATACTCCAGAGCTGTAAACAATGCTCCAGAACTGAACACAATACTCCAGAACTGTCCACAATACTCCAGAGCTGCACACAATACTCCAGAACTGTCCACAATACTCCAGAACTGCACACAATAATCCAGAACTGTTCACATTACTCCAGATCTGTACACAATGCTCCAGAACTGTACACAATACTCCAGGGCTGTACACAAGACTCCAGAACTGCACACAATATTCCAGAACTGTTCACAATACTCCAGATCTGTACACAATGCTCCAGAACTGTACACAACACTCCAGCACTGTACACAATACTCCAGAGCAGCACATAATACTTCAGAACTGTACACAATACTCCAGAGCTGCACACAATACTACAGAATTGTTCACAATACTCCAGAACTGTACACAATACTCCAGAGCTTCACACAATACTCCAGAACTGTACACAATACTCCAGAGCTGTAAACAATGCTCCAGAACTGAACACAATAATCCAGAGCTGTACACAATGCTCCAGAACTGAACACAATACTCCAGAACTGTTCACATTACTCCAGATCTGTACACAATGCTCCAGAACTGTACACAATACTCCAGGGCTGTACACAAGACTCCAGAACTGCACGCAATATTCCAGAACTGTTCACATTACTCCAGATCTGAACACAATGCTCCAGAACTGCACACTACACTCCAGCACTGTACACAATACTCCAGAGCTGTACACAATACTCCAGTATTGTACACAATAAGCTAGAACTGCACACACTACTCCAGCACTGTACACAACACTCCAGAGCTGTACACAACACTCCAGAGTTGTACACAATACTCCAGAGCTGTACACAATACTCCAGAGATGTACACAATTCTTCAGGACTGTGCACAATACTCCAGAACTGTACACAATACTCCAGAGCTGCACACAATACTCCAGAACTGTACACAATACTCCAGAACTGTACACAATACTCCAGAACTGTACACAATACTCCAGAGCTGTCAAAAACACTCCAGAACTGTACACAATACTCCAGCACAGTACACAATACTCCAGAACTGTACACAATACTCCAGAACTGTACACAATACTCCAGACCTGTACCCAATACTCCAGCATTGTACACAATACTCCAGAACTGTACACAATACTCCAGAACTGTACACAATACTCCAGCATTGTACACAATACTCCAGAACTGTACACAATACTCCAGAGCTGTACCCAATACTCCAGTATTGCACTTAATATTCCAGAGCTGTACACAATACGCCAGAGCTGCAGACAATACTCCAGAACAGTACACAATATGCAGGAACTGTACACAATTCTCCAGATCTGCAGACAATACTCCAGAGCTGTCCACAATGCTCCAGAACTGAACACAATTCTCCAGAACTGTACACAATACTCCAGAGCTACACACAATACTCCAGAACTGTACACCATACTCCAGAGCTGTACACAATACTCCAGAACTGAACACAATTCTCCAGAACTGTACACAATACTCCAGAGCTACACACAATACTCCAGAGCTGTACACCATACTCCAGAACTGTACACAATTCTCCAGAACTGCACACAATATCCGAGAGCTCTATACAATACTCCAGAGCTGCACACAATACTCCAGAACTGTACACATTACTCCAGCACTGTACACAATACTCAAGAGCTGCACACTATCCTCCATAAGCTGTACACAATACTCCAGAACTGCACACAATACTCCAGAACTGCACACAATACTCTGGAACTGGACACAGTACTCCACAGCTGTACACTAGACTCCAAACCTGCACATAATATTCCAGAGTTCTTCACAATACTCTAGAACGGCACACAATACTCCAGCACTGTACACAATACTCCAGAGCTGCACACAATACTCCAGAACTGTACACAATACTCCAGAACTGTACAAAATACTCCAGAACTGCACATACTACTCCAGAACTGTGCACAATACTCCAGAACTACACACAATACTCCAGCATTGTACACAATACTCCAGAATTGCAAACATATTCCAGTGCTGGTCACAATACTCCAGAACTGCACACCATACTCCGGAAGTGGACACAGTACTCCGGAGCTGTACACTAGACCCAATACCTGCACACAATATTCCAGAACTGGTGACAATACTCTAGAACTGCACACAATACACCAGAACTGCACACAATACTCCAGAAGTGTACACAATACTCCAGAGCGGTACACAATACTCAAACATTGTACACAATACTCCGACTTTGCACACAATACTCCAGAAATGCACATACTACTCCAGACCTGTGCACAATACTCCATAACTACACACAATACTCCAGCATTGTACACAATACTCCAGAATTGCAAAAATACTCCAGTGCTGGTCACAATACTCCAGAACTGCACACAATACTGCAGAACTGCACACCATACTCCGGAAGTGGACACAGTACTCCAGACCTGTACACTAGACTCCAGACCTGCACACAAAACTCAGGAGCTGCGTACAATACTCCAGAGCTGTACACAATTCTCCAGAACTGCACACAATACTCCAGAGGTGTACACAATTCTCCAGAACTGCACACAATACTCGAGAGCTCTAAAAATACTCCAGAGCTGCACACAATACTCCAGAACTGTGCACATTACTCCAGCACTGTACACAATACTCCAGAGCTGCACACTATCCTCTATAAGCTGTACACAATACTCCAGAACTGCACACAATACTCTGGAACTGCACACAGTACTCCACAGCTGTACACTAGACTCCAAAACTGCACATAATATTCCAGAAGTGTTCACAATACTCTAGAACAGCACACAATAATCCAGCACTGTACACAATACTCCAGAGCTGCACACAATACTCCAGAACTGTACACAATACTCCAGCACTGTACACAATACTCCAGAGCTGCACACAATACTCCAGAACTGTACACAATGCTCCAGAACTGTACACAATACTCCAGAACTGCACATACTACTCCAGACCTGTGCACAATACTCCATAACTACACACAATACTCCAGCATTGTACACAATACTCCAGAATTGCAAAAATACTCCAGTGATGGTCACAACACTCCAGAACTGTTCACAAAACTCCAGCATTGTTCACAATTCTCCAGAACTGCACACAATACACCAGAACTGTACACAATACTCCAGAGCTGTACACAATGCACCAGAACTGCACACAATACTCCAGAACTGCACACAATACTTCAGAGCTGGACACAATACTCCAGAACTGCACACAAAACTCAGGAGCTGCGTACAATACTCCAGAGCTGCACACAATACTCCAGAACTGTACACAATTCTCCAGAACCGCACACAATACTCGAGAGCTCTATACAATGCTCCAGAGCTGCACACAATACTCCAGAACTGTACACATTACTCCAGAACTGCACACAATACTCCAGAACTGCACACAGTACTCCACAGCTGTACACTAGACTCCAAACCTGCACACAATATTCCAGAAGTGTTCACAATACTGTAGAACGGCACACAATACTCCAGCACTGTACACAATAATCCAGAACTGTACACAATTCTCCAGAACTGCACACAATACTCGAGAGCTCTATACAATACTCCAGCACTGTACACAATAATCCAGAACTGTACACAATTCTCCAGAACTGTACACAATACTCCAGAGCTGCACACTATCCTCTATACGCTGTACACAATACTCCAGAACTGCACACACGACTCCAGAAATGCACATACTACTCCAGAACTGCACACAATACTCCAGAACTGCACATAATATTCCAGAAGTGTTCACAATACTCTAGAACAGCACACAATACTCCAGCACTGTACACAATACTCCAGAGCTGCACACAATACTCCAGAACTGTACACAATACTCCAGAACTCTACACAATACTCCAGAAATGCACATACTACTCCAGAACTATGCACAATACTCCATAACTACACACAATACTCCAGCATTGCACACAATACTCCAGAATTGCAAAAATACTCCAGTGATGGTCACAATACTCCAGAACTGCACACAATACTCCGGAAGTGGACACAGTACTCCAGAGCTGTACACAATACTCCAACATTGTACACAATAATCCAGCACTGTACACAAAACTCCAGCTCTGTACACAACACTCCAGAACTGTTCACAAAACTCCATTACTGTACAGAATAATCCAGAACTGCACACAATACTCCAGAACTGCACATACTACTCCAGAACTGGTCCCAACACTCCAGAACTGCACACAATACTCCAGAACTGCACACCATATTCCGGAAATGGACACAGTACTCCAGAGCTGTACACTAGACTCCATACCTGCACACAATATTCCAGAACTGGTGACAATACTCTAGAACTGCACACAATACTCCAGAACTGTACACAATGCTCCAGAACTGCACACAATACTCCAGAACTGCACACAATACACCAGAGCTGTACACAATGCTCCAGAACTGAACACAATACTCCAGAACTGAACACATTACTCCAGATCTGTATACAATGCTCCAGAAATGTACACAATACTCCAGGGCTGTACACAAGACTCCAGAACTGCACACAATATTCCAGAACTGTTCACATTACTCCAGATCTGTACACAATGCTCCAGAACTGTACACAACACTCCAGAACTGTACACAATACTACAGAGCTGTACTCAATACTCCAGTGCATTGGACACAATACTCCAACATTGTACACAATACTCAAGAGCAGTACACAATACTCCAGAACTGTACACAATACTCCAGCATTGTACACAATAAGCTAGAACTGCACACACTACTCCAGCACTGTACACAACACTCCAGAGATGTACACAATACTCCAGAGAGGTACACAATACTCCAGAGCTGTACACAATACTCCAGGGATGTACACAATACTCCAGAGCTGTACACAATACTCCAGCACTATTCACAATACTCCAGCATTGTACACAATACTCCAGAGCTGTACCCAATACTCCAGTATTGCACTCAATATTCCAGAACTGTACACAACACTCCAGAGCTGCAGACAATACTCCAGAACAGTACACAATACGCAGGAACTGTATACAATTCTCCAGATCTGCAGACAATACTCCCGAGCCGTACACAATACTCCAGAACTGCACACAATACTCCAGAACTGTTCACAATACTCCAGAAATGCACACAATACTCCAGAGCTGTACACAATGCTCCAGAACTGAACACAATACTCCAGAACTGTTTACAATACTCCAGAACTGTTCACAATACTCCAGCACTGTACACAATACTCCACAACTGCGCACAATCCTCCAAAATTGGATACAATACTCCAGAGCTGTCCACAATACTCCAGAACTGCACACAATACTCCAGAGCTGTACACCATGCTCCAGAACTGAACACAATACTCCAGAACTGTACACAATACTCCAGAGCTGCACACAATACTCCAGAACTGTACACAATACTCCAGAGCGGTACACAATATTCTAGAACTGTACACAATACTCGAGCACTGTACACAATACTCCAGAGCTGTACACAATACTCCCGCACTGTACACAATACGCCAGCACTGTACACAATACAGCAGAACTGTACACAATACTCCAGAACTGTTCACAATACTCCAGGACTGTACACAACACTCCAGAGCGGTACACAATACTTCAGCACTGTACACAACACTCCAGAGCTGTACACAATACTCTAGCACTGTACACAACACTCCAGAGCTGTACACAATACTTCAGCACTGTACACAATACGCCAGCACTGTACACAATACACCAGCACTGTACACAATACTCCAGAACTGTACACAATACTCCAGAGCTGTCAAAAACACTCCAGAACTGTACACAACACTCCAGACCTGTACCCAATACTCCAGTATTGTACTCAATACTCCAGAATTGTACACAATACTCCAGAATTGTACACAATACTCCAGAACTGTACACAATACTCCAGCATTGTACACAATACTCCAGAACTGTACACAATACTCCAGAACTGTACACAATACACCAGCATTGTACACAATACTCCAGAACTGTACACAATACTCCAGAACTGTACACAATACTCCAGAGCTGTACCCAATACTCCAGAACTGAATACAATACTCCAGAACTGTACACAATACTCCAGTATTGCACTCAATATTCCAGAGCTGTACACAATACTCCAAAGCTGCAGACAATACTCCAGAACAGTACACAATATGCAGGAACTGCACACAATTCTCCAGATCTGCAGACAATATTCCAGAGCTGTCCACAATGCTCCAGAACTGAACACAATTCTCCAGAACTGTACACAATACTCCAGAGCTACACACAATACTCCAGAACTGTACACAATACTCCAGAGCTACACACAATACTCCAGAACGGTACACCATACTCCAGAGCTGTACACAATACTCCAGAAATGCACACAATACTCCAGAGCTGTACACAATGCTCCAGAACTGAACACAATTCTCCAGAACTGTACACAATATGCCAGAGCTACACACAATACTCCAGAACTGTACACAATACTCCAGAGCTGTACACAATGCTCCAGAACTGAATACAACACTCCAGAACTGTACACAATACTCCAGAACTGTACACAATACTCCAGCATTGTACACAATACTCCAGAACTGTACACAATACTCCAGAACTGTACACAATACTCCAGAGCTGTACCCAATACTCCAGTATTACACTCAATACTCCAGAACCGTACGCAATACTCCTGAACTGCACACAATACTCCAGAACTGCACACACGACTCCAGAAATGCACATAATACTCCAGAACTGCACACAATACTCCAGAACTGCACACAATACTCCAGAACTGTTCACAATACTCCAGAACTGCACACACGACTCCAGAAATGCACATAATACTCCAGAACTGCACACAATACTCCAGAACTGTACACAATACTCCAGAACTCTACACAATACTCCAGAAATGCACATACTACTCCAGAACTATGCACAATACTCCATAACTACACACAATACTCCAGCATTGCACACAATACTCCAGAATTGCAAAAATACTCCAGTGATGGTCACAATACTCCAGAACTGCACACAATACTCCGGAAGTGGACACAGTACTCCAGAGCTGTACACAATACTCCAACATTGTACACAATAATCCAGCACTGTACACAAAACTCCAGCTCTGTACACAACACTCCAGAACTGTTCACAAAACTCCATTACTGTACACAATAATCCAGAACTGCACACAATACTCCAGAACTGCACATACTACTCCAGAACTGGTCCCAACACTCCAGAACTGTACACAATACTCCAGAACTGCACACCATACTCCGGAAATGGACACAGTACTCCAGAGCTGTACACTAGACTCCATACCTGCACACAATATTCCAGAACTGGTGACAATACTCTAGAACTGCACACAATACTCCAAAACTGTACACAATAACCCAGCACTGAACACAAAACTCCAGAGCTGTACACAATACTCCAGAACTGTACACAATGCTCCAGAACTGCACACAATACTCCAGAACTGCACACAATACACCAGAGCTGTACACAATGCTCCAGAACTGAACACAATACTCCAGAACTGAACACATTACTCCAGATCTGTATACAATGCTCCAGAAATGTACACAATACTCCAGGGCTGTACACAAGACTCCAGAACTGCACACAATATTCCAGAACTGTTCACATTACTCCAGATCTGTACACAATGCTCCAGAACTGTACACAACACTCCAGAACTGTACACAATACTACAGAGCTGTACTCAATACTCCAGTGCATTGGACACAATACTCCAACATTGTACACAATACTCAAGAGCAGTACACAATACTCCAGAACTGTACACAATACTCCAGCATTGTACACAATAAGCTAGAACTGCACACACTACTCCAGCACTGTACACAACACTCCAGAGATGTACACAATACTCCAGAGGGGTACACAATACTCCAGAGCTGTACACAATACTCCAGAGATGTACACAATACTCCAGAGATGTACACAATACTCCAGCACTATTCACAATACTCCAGCATTGTACACAATACTCCAGAGCTGTACACAATACTCCAGTATTGCACTCAATATTCCAGAACTGTACACAACACTCCAGAGCTGCAGACAATACTCCAGAACAGTACACAATACGCAGGAACTGTATACAATTCTCCAGATCTGCAGACAATACTCCCGAGCCGTACACAATACTCCAGAACTGCACACAATACTCCAGAACTGTTCACAATACTCCAGAAATGCACACAATACTCCAGAGCTGTACACACTACTCCAGAACTGTTCACAATACTCCAGCACTGTACACAATACTCCACAACTGCGCACAATCCTCCAGAATTGGATACAATACTCCAGAGCTGTCCACAATACTCCAGAACTGCACACAATACTCCAGAGCTGTACACCATGCTCCAGAACTGAACACAATACTCCAGAACTGTACACAATACTCCAGAGCTGCACACAATACTCCAGAACTGTACACAATACTCCAGAGCGGTACACAATATTCTAGAACTGTACACAATACTCGAGCACTGTACACACTACTCCAGAGCTATACACAATACTCCCGCACTGTATACAATACGCCAGCACTGTACACAATACAGCAGAACTGTACACAATACTCCAGAACTGTTCACAATACTCCAGCACTGTACACAACACTCCAGAGCTGTACACAATACTTCAGCACTGTACACAACACTCCAGAGCTGTACACAATACTCCAGCACTGTACACAACACTCCAGAGCTGTACACAATACTTCAGCACTGTACACAATACGCCAGCACTGTACACAATACACCAGCACTGTACACAATACTCCAGAACTGTACACAATACTCCAGAGCTGTCAAAAACACTCCAGAACTGTACACAACACTCCAGACCTGTACCCAATACTCCAGTATTGTACTCAATACTCCAGAATTGTACACAATACTCCAGAACTGTACACAATACTCTAGAACTGTACACAATACTCCAGCATTGCACACAATACTCCAGAACTGTACACAATACTCCAGAACTGTACACAATACTCCAGAACTGTACACAATACACCAGCATTGTACACAATACTCCAGAACTGTACACAATACTCCAGAACTGTACACAATACTCCAGAGCTGTACCCAATACTCCAGTATTGCACTCAATATTCCAGAGCTGTACACAATACTCCAAAGCTGCAGACAATACTCCAGAACAGTACACAATATGCAGGAACTGCACACAATTCTCCAGATCTGCAGACAATATTCCAGAGCTGTCCACAATGCTCCAGAACTGAACACAATTCTCCAGAACTGTACACAATACTCCAGAGCTACACACAATACTCCAGAGCTACACACAATACTCCAGAACGGTACACCATACTCCAGAGCTGTACACAATACTCCAGAAATGCACACAATACTCCAGAGCTGTACACAATGCTCCAGAACTGAACACAATTCTCCAGAACTGTACACAATATGCCAGAGCTACACACAATACTCCAGAACTGTACACAATACTCCAGAGCTGTACACAATGCTCCAGAACTGAATACAACACTCCAGAACTGTACACAATACTCCACAACTGCGCACAATCCTCCAGAATTGGATACAATACTCCAGAACTGTACACAATACTCCAGAGCTGTACACAATCCTCCAGAACTGCACTCAATACTCCCGAGCCGTACACAATACTCCTGAACTGCACACACTACTCCAGAACTGTTCACAATACTCCAGAAATGCACACAATACTCCAGAGCTGTACACAATGCTCCAGAACTGAACACAATACTCCAGAACTGTTCACAATACTCCAGAACTGTTCACAATACTCCAGCACTGTACACAATATTCCACAACTGCGCACAATCCTCCAGAATTGGATACAATACTCCAGAGCTGTCCACAATACTCCAGAGCTGTACACAATGCTCCAGAACTGAACACAATACTCCAGAACTGTACACAATACTCCAGAGCTGCACACAATACTCCAGAACTGTACACAATACTCCAAAACCATACACAACACTCCAGAGCTGTACACATTACTTCAGCACTGTACACAATACGCCAGCACTGTACACAATACACCAGCACTGTACACAATACTCCAGAACTGTTCACAATACTCCAGAACTGTACACACTACTCCACAGCTGTCAAAAACACTCCAGAACTGTACACAATACTCCAGCGCTGTACACAATACTCCAGCATTGTACACCATACTCCAGCATTGTACACAATAATCTAGAACTGCACACACTACTCCAGCACTGAACACAACACTCCAGACCTGTACCCAATACTCCAGTATTGAACTCAATACTCCAGCACAGTACACAATACTCCAGAACTGTACACAATACTCCAGCATTGTACACAATACTCCAGAACTGTACACAATACTCCAGAACTGTACACAATACTCCAGAGCTGTACCCAATACTCCAGTATTACACTCAATACTCCAGAGCCGTACACAATACTCCTGAACTGCACACAATACTCCAGAACTGCACACACGACTCCAGAAATGCACATAATACTCCAGAACTGCACACAATACTCCAGAACTGCACACAATACTCCAGAACTGTTCACAATACTCCAGAACTGCACACACGACTCCAGAAATGCACATAATACTCCAGAACTGCACACAATACTCCAGAACTGCACACAATACTCCAGAACTGTTCACAATACTCAAGAACTGCACACACTACTCCAGAAATGCACACAATACTCCAGAACTGCACACAATACTCCAGAAATGCACACAATACTCCAGAGCGGTACACAATGCTCCACAACTGAACACAATTCTCCAGAACTGTACACAATACTCCAGAACTGCACACAATACTCCAGAAATGCACACAATACTCCAGAGCGGTACACAATGCTCCAGAACTGAACACAATTCTCCAGAACTGTCCACAATACTCCAGAGCTGTACACAATGCTCCAGAGCTGAACACAATACTCCAGAACTGTACACAATACTCCAGAACTGTGCACAATCCTCCAGAATTGGATACAATACTCCAGAGCTGTCCACAATACTCCAGAACTGCACACAATACTCCAGAACTGTACACAATACTCCAGAACTGTACACAATACTCCAGAGCTTCACACAATACTCCAGAACTGTACACAATACTCCAGAGCTGTAAACAATGCTCCAGAACTGAACACAATACTTCAGAACTGTCCACTATACTCCAGAGCTGCACACAATACTCCAGAACTGTTCACAATACTCCAGAACTGTACACAATACTCCAGAGCTGTAAACAATGCTCCAGAACTGAACACAATACTCCAGAACTGTCCACAATACTCCAGAGCTGCACACAATACTCCAGAACTGTCCACAATACTCCAGAACCGCACACAATAATCCAGAACTGTTCACATTACTCCAGATCTGTACACAATGCTCCAGAACTGTACACAATACTCCAGGGCTGTACACAAGACTCTAGAACTGCACACAATATTCCAGAACTGTTCACAATACTCCAGATCTGTACACAATGCTCCAGAACTGTACACAACACTCCAGCACTGTACACAATACTCCAGAGCAGCACATAATACTCCAGAACTGTACACAATAATCCAGAGCTGCACACAATACTCCAGAGCTGTTCACAATACTCCAGAACTGTACACAATACTCCAGAGCTTCACACAATACTCCAGAACTGTACACAATACTCCAGAGCTGCAAACAATGCTCCAGAACTGAACACAATAATCCAGAGCTGTACACAATGCTCCAGAACTGAACACAATACCCCAGAACTATTCACATTACTCCAGATCTGTACACAATGCTCCAGAACTGTACACAATACTCCAGGGCTGTACACAAGACTCCAGAACTGCACGCAATATTCCAGAACTGTTCACATTACACCAGATCTGTACCCAATGCTCCAGAACTGTACACAACACTCCAGCACTGTACACAATACTCCAGAGCTGTACACAATACTCCCGAGCGGCACACAATACTCCAGAACTGTACACAATACTCCAGAGCTGTACACAATACTCCAGTATTGTACACAATAAGCTAGAACTGCACACACTACTCCAGGACTGTACACAACACTCCAGAGCTGTACACAACACTCCAGAGCTGTACACAATACTCCAGAGCTGTACGCAATACTCCAGAGCTGTACACAATACTCCAGAGATGTACACAATTCTTCAGAACTGTGCACAATACTCCAGAACTGTACACAATACTCCAGAGCTGCACACAATACTCCAGAACTGTACACAATACTCCAGAACTGTACACAATACTCCAGAGCTGTCAAAAACAATCCAGAACTGTACACAATACTCCAGAGCTGCACACAATACTCCAGAACTGTACACAATACTCCAGAGCTGCACACAATACTCCAGAACTGTTCACAATACTCCAGAACTGTACACAACACTCCAGAGCTGTACACAACACTCCAGAGCTGTACACAATACTCCAGAGCTGTACGCAATACTCCAGAGCTGTACACAATACTCCAGAGATGTACACAATTCTTCAGAACTGTGCACAATACTCCAGAACTGTACACAATACTCCAGAGCTGCACACAATACTCCAGAACTGTACACAATACTCCAGAACTGTACACAATACTCCAGAGCTGTCAAAAACAATCCAGAACTGTACACAATACTCCAGAGCTGCACACAATACTCCAGAACTGTACACAATACTCCAGAGCTGTCAAAAACACTCCAGAACTGTACACAATACTCCAGAACTGTACACAATACTCCAGTATTGTACATAATAAGCTAGAACTGCACACACTACTCCAGCACTGTACACAACACTCCAGAGCTGTACACAACACTCCAGAGCTGTACACAATACTCCAAAGCTGTACACAATACTCCAGAGCTGTACACAATACTCCTGCACTGTACACAACACTCCACACCTGTACCCAATACTCCAGTATTGAACTCAATACTCCAGAACTGCACACACTACTCCAGAACTGTACACAACACTCCAGACCTGTACCCAATACTCCAGTATTGA
The DNA here is from genome assembly GCF_047496795.1 of Chiloscyllium punctatum. Classification (NCBI taxonomy): domain Eukaryota; kingdom Metazoa; phylum Chordata; class Chondrichthyes; order Orectolobiformes; family Hemiscylliidae; genus Chiloscyllium; species Chiloscyllium punctatum. The sequence continues at coordinate 358,272 of NC_092764.1, read as the reverse complement.
ACTCAATACTCCAGCACAGTACACAATACTCCAGAACTGTACACAATACTCCAGAACTGTACACAATACTCCAGACCTGAACCCAATACTCCAGCATTGTACACAATACTCCAGAACTGTACACAATGCTCCAGAACTGAACACAATACTCCAGAACTGTTTACAATACTCCAGAACTGTTCACAATACTCCAACACTGTACACAATACTCCACAACTGCGCACAATCCTCCAGATTTGGATACAATACTCCAGAGCTGTCCACAATACTCCAGAACTGCACACAATACTCCAGAGCTGTACACAATGCTCCAGAACTGAACACAATACTCCAGAACTGTACACAATACTCCAGAGCTGCACACAATACTCCAGAACTGTACACAACACTCCAGAGCGGTACACAATATTCTAGAACTGTATACAATACTCGAGCACTGTACACAACACTCCAGAGCTGTACACAATACTCCCGCACTGTACACAATACAGCAGAACTGTACACAATACAGCAGAACTGTACACAATACTCCAGAACTGTTCACAATACTCCAGCACTGTACACAACACTCCAGAGCTGTTACACAATACTCCCGCACTGTACACAATACAGCAGAACTGTACACAATACTCCAGAACTGTACACAATACTCCAGCACTGTACACAACACTCCAGAGCTGTACACAATACTTCAGCACTGTACACAATACGCCAGCACTGTACACAATACACCAGCACTGTACACAATACTCCAGAACTGTACACAATACTCCAGAACTGTACACAATACTCCAGCATTGTACACAATACTCCAGAACTGTACACAATACTCCAGAACTGTACACAATACTCCAGCATTGTACACAATACTGCAGAACTGTACACAATACTCCAGAACTGTACACAATACTCCAGAGCTGTACCCAATACTCCAGTATTGCACTCAATATTCCAGAGCTGTACACAATACTCCAGAGCTGCAGACAATACTCCAGAACAGTACACAATATGCAGGAACTGCACACAATTCTCCAGATCTGCAGACAATATTCCAGAGCTGTCCACAATGCTCCAGAACTGAACACAATTCTCCAGAACTGTACACAATACTCCAGAGCTACACACAATACTCCAGAACGGTACACCATACTCCAGAGCTGTACACAATACTCCAGAAATGCACACAATACTCCAGAGCTGTACACAATGCTCCAGAACTGAACACAATTCTCCAGAACTGTACACAATATGCCAGAGCTACACACAATACTCCAGAACTGTACACAATACTCCAGAGCTGTACACAATGCTCCAGAACTGAATACAATACTCCAGAACTGTACACAATACTCCACAACTGCGCACCATCCTCCAGAATTGGATACAATACTCCAGAACTGTACACAATACTCCAGAGCTGTACACAATCCTCCAGAACTGCACTCAATACTCCCGAGCCGTACACAATACTCCTGAACTGCACACACTACTCCAGAACTGTTCACAATACTCCAGAAATGCACACAATACTCCAGAGCTGTACACAATGCTCCAGAACTGAACACAATACTCCAGAACTGTTCACAATACTCCAGAACTGTTCACAATACTCCAGCACTGTACACAATACTCCACAACTGCGCACAATCCTCCAGAATTGGATACAATACTCCAGAGCTGTCCACAATACTCCAGAGCTGTACACAATGCTCCAGAACTGAACACAATACTCCAGAACTGTGCACAATACTCCAGAGATGCACACAATACTCCAGAACTGTACACAATACTCCAGAGCTGTACACAATGCTCCAGAACTGAACACAATACTCCAGAACTGTCCACAATACTCCAGAGCTGCACACAATACTCCAAAACCATACACAACACACCAGAGCTGTACACATTACTTCAGCACTGTACACAATACGCCAGCACTGTACACAATACACCAGCACTGTACACAATACTCCAGAACTGTTCACAGTACTCCAGAACTGTACACAATACTCCACAGCTGTCAAAAACACTCCAGAACTGCACACAATACTCCAGCGCTGTACACAATACTACAGCATTGTACACAATAATCTAGAACTGCACACACTACTCCAGCACTGTACACAACACTCCAGACCTGTACCCAATACTCCAGTATTGAACTCAATACTCCAGCACAGTACACAATACTCCAGAACTGTACACAATACTCCATCATTGTACACAATACTCCAGAACTGTACACAATACTCCAGTATTACACTCAATACTCCAGAGCCGTACACAATACTCCAGAGCTTTACCCAATACTCCAGTATTACACTCAATACTCCAGAGCCGTACACAATACTCCTGAACTGCACACAATACTCCAGAACTGCACACACGACTCCAGAAATGCATATAATACTCCAGAACTGCACACAATCCTCCAGAACTGCACACAATACTCCAGAACTGCTCACAATACTCCAGAACTGCACACACGACTCCAGAAATGCACATAATACTCCAGAACTGCACACAATACTCCAGAACTGCTCACAATACTCCAGAACTGTTCACAATACTCCAGAACAGCACACACTACTCCAGAGCTGTACCCAATACTCCAGTATTACACTCAATACTCCAGAGCCGTACACAATACTCCTGAACTGCACACAATACTCCAGAACTGCACGCACGACTCCAGAAATGCACATAATACTCCAGAACTGCACACAATCCTCCAGAACTACACACAATACTCCACAACTGCACACAATACTCCAGAACTGCACACATTACTCCAGAAATGCACACAATACTCCAGAACTGTACACAATACTCCAGCATTGTACACAATACTCCAGAACTGGACACAATTCTCCAGAACTGTACACAATACTCCAGAGCTACACACAATACTCCAGAACTGTACAAAATACTCCAGAGCTGTACACAATGCTCCAGAACTGAACACAATACTCCAGAACTGTACACAATACTCCAGAACTGCGCACAATCCTCCAGAATTGGATACAATACTCCAGAGCTGTCCACAATACTCCAGAACTGCACACAATACTCCAGAACTGTACACAATACTCCAGAACTGTGCACAATACTCCAGAGCTTCACACAATACTCCAGAACCGTACACAATACTCCAGAGCTGTAAACAATGCTCCAGAACTGAACACAAGACTCCAGAACTGTCCACAATACTCCAGAGCTGCACACAATACTCCAGAACTGTCCACAATACTCCAGAACTGCACACAATAATCCAGAACTGTTCACATTACTCCAGAACTGCACACAATACTCCAGAACTGTTCACATTACTCCAGATCTGTACACAATGCTCCAGAAATGTACACAATACTCCAGGGCTGTACACAAGACTCCAGAAATGCACACAATATTCCAGAACTGTTCACAATACTCCAGATCTGTACACAATGCTCCAGAACTGTACACACCACTCCAGCACTGTACACAATACTCCAGAGCAGCACATAATACTCCAGAACTGTACACAATACTCCAGAACTGCACACAATATTCCAGATATGTTCACAATACTCCAGATCTGTACACAATGCTCCAGAACTGTACACAACACTCCAGCACTGTACACAATACTCCAGATCAGCACATAATACTCCAGAACTGTACACAATACTCCAGAGCTGCACACAATACTCCAGGACTGTTCACAATACTCCAGAACTGTACACAATCCTCCAGAGCTTCACACAATACTCCAGAACTGTACACCATACTCTAGAGCTGTACACAATGCTCCAGAACTGAACACAATAATCCAGAGCTGTACACAATGCTCCAGAACTGAACACAATACTCCAGAACTGTTCACATTACTCCAGATCTGTATACAATGCTCCAGAACTGTACACAATACTCCAGGGCTGTACACAAGACTCCAGAACTGCACGCAATATTCCAGAACTGTTCACATTACTCCAGATCTGTACACAATGCTCCAGAACTGTACACAACACTCCAGCACTGTACACAATACTCCAGAGCTGTACACAATACTCCCGTGCGGCACACAATACTCCAGAACTGTACACAATACTCCAGAGCTGTACACAATACTCCAGTATTGTACACAATAAGCTAGAACTGCACACACTACTCCAGCACTGTACACAACACTCCAGAGCTGTACACAACACTCCAGAGCTGTACACAATACTCCAGAGCTGTACACAATACTCCAGAGCTGTCAAAAACACTCCAGAACGGTACACACTACTCCAGCACTGTACACAATACTCCACACCTGTACCCAATACTCCAGTATTGAACTCAATACTCCAGCACAGTACACAATACTCCAGAACTGTACACAATACTCCAGAACTGTACACAATACTCCAGACCTGTACCCAATACTCCAGCATTGTACACAATACTCCAGAACTGTACACAATGCTCCAGAACTGAACACAATACTCCAGAACTGTTTACAATACTCCAGAACTGTTCACAATACTCCAGCACTGTACACAATACTCCACAACTGCGCACAATCCTCCAGAATTGGATACAATACTCCAGAGCTGTCCACAATACTCCAGAACTGCACACAATACTCCAGAGCTGTACACAATGCTCCAGAACTGAACACAATACTCCAGAACTGTACACAATACTCCAGAGCTGCACACAATACTCCAGAACTGTACACAATACTCCAGAGCGGTACACAATATTCTAGAACTGTATACAATACTCGAGCACTGTACACAACACTCCAGAGCTGTGCACAATACTCCCGCACTGTACACAATATGCCAGCACTATACACAATACAGCAGAACTGTACACAATACTCCAGAACTGTTCACAATACTCCAGCACTGTACACAACACTCCAGAGCTGTTACAAAATACTCCCGCACTGTACACAATACGCCAGCACTGTACACAATACAGCAGAACTGTACACAATACTCCAGAACTGTACACAATACTCCAGCACTGTACACAACACTCCAGAGCTGTACATAATACTTCAGCACTGTACACAATACGCCAGCACTGTACACAATACTCCAGAACTGTACACAATACACCAGCACTGTACACAATACTCCAGAACTGTACACAATACTCCAGAGCTGTCAAAAAACACTCCAGAACTGTACACAACACTCCAGACCTGTACCCAATACTCCAGTATTGTACTCAATACTCCAGAACTGTGCACAATACTCCAGAATTGTACACAATACTCCAGAACTGTACACAATACTCCAGAGCTGTACCCAATACTCCAGTATTGCACTCAATATTCCAGAGCTGTACACAATACTCCAGAGCTGCACACAATACTCCAGAACAGTACACAATATGCAGGAACTGCACACAATTCTCCAGATCTGCAGACAATATTCCAGAGCTGTCCACAATGCTCCAGAACTGAACACAATTCTCCAGAACTGTACACAATACTCCAGAACTACACACAATAATCCAGAACTGTACACAATACTCCACAACTGTACACAATACTCCAGAACGGTACATCATACTCCAGAGCTGTACACAATACTCCACAACTGCGCACAATCCTCCAGAATTGGATACAATACTCCAGAACTGTACACAATACTCCAGAGCTGTACACAATCCTCCAGAACTGCACTCAATACTCCCGAGCCGTACACAATACTCCTGAACTGCACACACTACTCCAGAACTGTTCACAATACTCCAGAAATGCACACAATACTCCAGAGCTGTACACAATGCTCCAGAACTGAACACAATACTCCAGAACTATTCACAATACTCCAGAACTGTTCACAATACTCCAGCATTTTACACAATACTCCAGAATTGTACACAATACTCCAGAACTGTACACAATACTCCAGAGCTGTCCACAATACTCAAGAACTGCACACAATACTCCAGAGCTGTACACAATGCTCCAGAACTGAACACAATACTCCAGAACTGTACACAATACTCCAGAGCTGCACACAATACTCCAGAACTGTACACAATACTCCAGAGCTGTACACAATGCTCCAGAACTGAACACAATACTCCAGAACTGTCCACAATACTCCAGAGATGCACACAATACTCCAAAACTATACACAACACTCCAGAGCTGTACACATTACTTCAGCACTGTACACAATACGCCAGCACTGTACACAATACACCAGCACTGTACACAATACTCCAGAACTGTTCACAGTACTCCAGAACTGTACACAATACTCCACAGCTGTCAAAAACACTCCACAACTGTACACAATACTCCAGCACTGTACACAATACTCCAGAGCAGCACATAATACTCCAGAACTGTTCACAATACTGCAGCATTGTACACAATACTCCAGAGCTGTACACAATGCTCCAGAACTGAACACAATTCTCCAGAGCTGTACACAATGCTCCAGAACTGAACACAATACTCCAGAACTGTACACAATACTCCAGAGCTGCACACAATACTCCAGAACTGTACACAATACTCCAGAGCGGTACACAATATTCTAGAACTGTATACAATACTCGAGCACTGTACACAACACTCCAGAGCTGTACACAATACTCCCGCACTGTACACAATACAGCAGAACTGTACACAATACAGCAGAACTGTACACAATACTCCAGAACTGTTCACAATACTCCAGCACTGTACACAACACTCCAGAGCTGTTACACAATACTCCCGCACTGTACACAATACAGCAGAACTGTACACAATACTCCAGAACTGTACACAATACTCCAGCACTGTACACAACACTCCAGAGCTGTACACAATACTTCAGCACTGTACACAATACGCCAGCACTGTACACAATACACCAGCACTGTACACAATACTCCAGAACTGTACACAATACTCCAGAGCTGTCAAAAACACTCCAGAACTGTACACAACACTCCAGACCTGTACCCAATACTCCAGAATTGTACTCAATACTCCAGCATTGTACACAATACTCCAGAACTGTACACAATACTCCAGAACTGTACACAATACTCCAGCATTGTACACAATACTCCAGAACTGTACACAATACTCCAGAACTGTACACAATACTCCAGCATTGTACACAATACTCCAGAACTGTACACAATACTCCAGAACTGTACACAATACTCCAGAGCTGTACCCAATACTCCAGTATTGCACTCAATATTCCAGAGCTGTACACAATACTCCAGAGCTGCAGACAATACTCCAGAACGGTACACCATACTCCAGAGCTGTACACAATACTCCAGAAATGCACACAATACTCCAGAGCTGTACACAATGCTCCAGAACTGAACACAACTCTCCAGAACTGTACACAATATGCCAGAGCTACACACAATACTCCAGAACTGTACACAATACTCCAGAGCCGTACACAATGCTCCAGAACTGAATACAATACTCCAGAACTGTACACAATACTCCACAACTGCGCACAATCCTCCAGAATTGGATACAATACTCCAGAACTGTACACAATACTCCAGAGCTGTACACAATCCTCCAGAACTGCACTCAATACTCCCGAGCCGTACACAATACTCCTGAACTGCACACACTACTCCAGAACTGTTCACAATACTCCAGAAATGCACACAATACTCCAGAGCTGTACACAATGCTCCAGAACTGAACACAATACTCCAGAACTGTACACAATACTCCAGAGCTGCACACAATACTCCAGAATTGGATACAATACTCCAGAGCTGTACACAATACTCCAGAGCTGTACACAATGCTCCAGAATTGAACACAAGACTCCAGAACTGTACACAATACTCCAGAGCTGCACACAATACTCCAGAACTGTACACAATACTCCAGAGCTGTACACAATGCTCCAGAACAGAACACAATACTCCAGAACTGTCCACAATACTCCAGAGCTGCACACAATACTCCAAAACCATACACAACACTCCAGAGCTGTACACATTACTTCAGCACTGTACACAATACGCCAGCACTGTACACAATACACCAGCACTGTACACAATAATCTAGAACTGCACACACTACTCCAGCACTGTACACAACACTCCAGACCTGTACCCAATACTCCAGTATTGAACTCAATACTCCAGCACAGTACACAATACTCCAGAACTGTACACAATACTCCATCATTGTACACAATACTCCAGAACTGTACACAATACTCCAGAACTGTACACAATACTCCAGAGCTGTCAAAAACACTCCAGAACTGTACACACTACTCCAGCACTGTACACAACACTCCACACCTGTACCCAATACTCCAGTATTGAACTCAATACTCCAGCACAGTACACAATACTCCAGAACTGTACACAATACTCCAGAACTGTACACAATACTCCAGACCTGTACCCAATACTCCAGCATTTTACACAATACTCCAGAACTGTACACAATGCTCCAGAACTGAACACAATACTCCAGAACTGTTTACAATACTCCAGAACTGTTCACAATACTCCAGCACTGTACACAATACTCCACAACTGCGCACAATCCTCCAGAATTGGATACAATACTCCAGAGCTGTCCACAATACTCCAGAACTGCACACAATACTCCAGAGCTGTACACAATGCTCCAGAACTGAACACAATACTCCAGAACTGTACACAATACTCCAGAGCTGCACACAATACTCCAGAACTGTACACAATACTCCAGAGCGGTACACAATATTCTAGAACTGTATACAATACTCGAGCACGGTACACAACACTCCAGAGCTGTACACAATACTCCCGCACTGTACACAATACAGCAGAACTGTACACAATACAGCAGAACTGTACACAATACTCCAGAACTGTTCACAATACTCCAGCACTGTACACAACACTCCAGAGCTGTTACACAATACTCCCGCACTGTACACAATACAGCAGAACTGTACACAATACTCCAGAACTGTACACAATACTCCAGCACTGTACACAACACTCCAGAGCTGTACACAATACTTCAGCACTGTACACAATACGCCAGCACTGTACACAATACACCAGCACTGTACACAATACTCCAGAACTGTACACAATACTCCAGAGCTGTCAAAAACACTCCAGAACTGTACACAACACTCCAGACCTGTACCCAATACTCCAGTATTGTACACAATACTCCAGAACTGTACACAATACTCCAGAACTGTACACAATACTCCAGAACTGTACACAATACTCCAGCATTGTACACAATACTCCAGAACTGTACACAATACTCCAGAACTGTACACAATACTCCAGCATTGTACACAATACTCCAGAACTGTACACAATACTCCAGAACTGTACACAATACTCCAGCATTGTACACAATACTCCAGAACTGTACACAATACTCCAGAACTGTACACAATACTCCAGAGCTGTACCCAATACTCCAGTATTGCACTCAATATTCCAGAGCTGTACACAATACTCCAGAGCTGCAGACAATACTCCAGAACAGTACACAATATGCAGGAACTGCACACAATTCTCCAGATCTGCAGACAATATTCCAGAGCTGTCCACAATGCTCCAGAACTGAACACAATTCTCCAGAACTGTACACAATACTCCAGAGCTACACACAATACTCCAGAGCTACACACAATACTCCAGAACGGTACACCATACTCCAGAGCTGTACACAATACTCCAGAAATGCACACAATACTCCAGAGCTGTACACAATGCTCCAGAACTGAACACAACTCTCCAGAACTGTACACAATATGCCAGAGCTACACACAATACTCCAGAACTGTACACAATACTCCAGAGCTGTACACAATGCTCCAGAACTGAATACAATACTCCAGAACTGTACACAATACTCCAGAGCTGTACACAATCCTCCAGAACTGCACTCAATACTCCCGAGCCGTACACAATACTCCTGAACTGCACACACTACTCCAGAACTGTTCACAATACTCCAGAAATGCACACAACACTCCAGAGCTGTACACAATGCTCCAGAACTGAACACAATACTCCAGAACTGTACACAATACTCCAGAGCTGCACACAATACTCCAGAATTGGATACAATACTCCAGAGCTGTCCACAATACTCCAGAGTTGTACACAATTCTCCAGAACTGTACACAATACTCCAGAGCTACACACAATACTCCAGAGCTACACACAATACTCCAGAACGGTACACCATACTCCAGAGCTGTACACAATACTCCAGAAATGCACACAATACTCCAGAGCTGTACACAATGCTCCAGAACTGAACACAACTCTCCAGAACTGTACACAATATGCCAGAGCTACACACAATACTCCAGAACTGTACACAATACTCCAGAGCTGTACACAATGCTCCAGAACTGAATACAATACTCCAGAACTGTACACAATACTCCACAACTGCGCACAATCCTCCAGAATTGGATACAATACTCCAGAACTGTACACAATACTCCAGAGCTGAACACAATCCTCCAGAACTGCACTCAATACTCCCGAGCCGTACACAATACTCCTGAACTGCACACACTACTCCAGAACTGTTCACAATACTCCAGAAATGCACACAATACTCCAGAGCTGTACACAATGCTCCAGAACTGAACACAATACTCCAGAACTGTACACAATACTCCAGAGCTGCACACAATACTCCAGAATTGGATACAATACTCCAGAGCTGTCCACAATACTCCAGAGCTGTACACAATGCTCCAGAACTGAACACAATACTCCAGAACTGTACACAATACTCCAGAGCTGTACACAATGCTCCAGAACTGAACACAATACTCCAGAACTGTCCACAATACTCCAGAGCTGCACACAATACTCCAAAACCATACACAACACTCCAGAGCTGTACACATTACTTCAGCACTGTACACAATACGCCAGCACTGTACACAATACACCAGCACTGTACACAATAATCTAGAACTGCACACACTACTCCAGCACTGTACACAACACTCCAGACCTGTACCCAATACTCCAGTATTGAACTCAATACTCCAGCACAGTACACAATACTCCAGAACTGTACACAATACTCCAGAACTGTACACAATACTCCAGCATTGTACACAATACTCCAGAGCTACACACAATACTCCAGAACTGTACACAATACTCCAGCATTGTACACAATACTCCAGAACTGTACACAATACTCCAGAGCTGTCAAAAACACTCCAGAACTGTACACAACACTCCAGACCTGTACCCAATACTCCAGTATTGTACTCAATACTCCAGCATTGTACACAATACTCCAGAACTGTACACAATACTCCAGAACTGTACACAATACTCCAGCATTGTACACAATACTCCAGAACTGTACACAATACTCCAGAACTGTACACAATACTCCAGCATTGTACACAATACTCCAGAACTGTACACAATACTCCAGAACTGTACACAATACTCCAGAGCTGTACCCAATACTCCAGTATTGCACTCAATATTCCAGAGCTGTACACAATACTCCAGAGCTGCAGACAATACTCCAGAACAGTACACAATATGCAGGAACTGCACACAATTCTCCAGATCTGCAGACAATATTCCAGAGCTGTCCACAATGCTCCAGAACTGAACACAATTCTCCAGAACTGTACACAATACTCCAGAGCTACACACAATACTCCAGAGCTACACACAATACTCCAGAACGGTACACCATACTCCAGAGCTGTACACAATACTCCAGAAATGCACACAATACTCCAGAGCTGTACACAATGCTCCAGAACTGAACACAACTCTCCAGAACTGTACACAATATGCCAGAGCTACACACAATACTCCAGAACTGTACACAATACTCCAGAGCCGTACACAATGCTCCAGAACTGAATACAATACTCCAGAACTGTACACAATACTCCACAACTGCGCACAATCCTCCAGAATTGGATACAATACTCCAGAACTGTACACAATACTCCAGAGCTGTACACAATCCTCCAGAACTGCACTCAATACTCCCGAGCCGTACACAATACTCCTGAACTGCACACACTACTCCAGAACTGTTCACAATACTCCAGAAATGCACACAATACTCCAGAGCTGTACACAATGCTCCAGAACTGAACACAATACTCCAGAACTGTACACAATACTCCAGAGCTGCACACAATACTCCAGAATTGGATACAATACTCCAGAGCTGTCCACAATACTCCAGAGCTGTACACAATGCTCCAGAATTGAACACAAGACTCCAGAACTGTACACAATACTCCAGAGCTGCACACAATACTCCAGAACTGTACACAATACTCCAGAGCTGTACACAATGCTCCAGAACAGAACACAATACTCCAGAACTGTCCACAATACTCCAGAGCTGCACACAATACTCCAAAACCATACACAACACTCCAGAGCTGTACACATTACTTCAGCACTGTACACAATACGCCAGCACTGTACACAATACACCAGCACTGTGCACAATAATCTAGAACTGCACACACTACTCCAGCACTGTACACAACACTCCAGACCTGTACCCAATACTCCAGTATTGAACTCAATACTCCAGCACAGTACACAATACTCCAGAACTGTACACAATACTCCATCATTGTACACAATACTCCAGAACTGTACACAATACTCCAGAACTGTACACAATACTCCAGAGCTGTCAAAAACACTCCAGAACTGTACACACTACTCCAGCACTGTACACAACACTCCACACCTGTACCCAATACTCCAGTATTGAACTCAATACTCCAGCACAGTACACAATACTCCAGAACTGTACACAATACTCCAGAACTGTACACAATACTCCAGACCTGTACCCAATACTCCAGCATTTTACACAATACTCCAGAACTGTACACAATGCTCCAGAACTGAACACAATACTCCAGAACTGTTTACAATACTCCAGAACTGTTCACAATACTCCAGCACTGTACACAATACTCCACAACTGCGCACAATCCTCCAGAATTGGATACAATACTCCAGAGCTGTCCACAATACTCCAGAACTGCACACAATACTCCAGAGCTGTACACAATGCTCCAGAACTGAACACAATACTCCAGAACTGTACACAATACTCCAGAGCTGCACACAATACTCCAGAACTGTACACAATACTCCAGAGCGGTACACAATATTCTAGAACTGTATACAATACTCGAGCACGGTACACAACACTCCAGAGCTGTACACAATACTCCCGCACTGTACACAATACAGCAGAACTGTACACAATACAGCAGAACTGTACACAATACTCCAGAACTGTTCACAATACTCCAGCACTGTACACAACACTCCAGAGCTGTTACACAATACTCCCGCACTGTACACAATACAGCAGAACTGTACACAATACTCCAGAACTGTACACAATACTCCAGCACTGTACACAACACTCCAGAGCTGTACACAATACTTCAGCACTGTACACAATACGCCAGCACTGTACACAATACACCAGCACTGTACACAATACTCCAGAACTGTACACAATACTCCAGAGCTGTCAAAAACACTCCAGAACTGTACACAACACTCCAGACCTGTACCCAATACTCCAGTATTGTACTCAATACTCCAGAGCTGTACACAATACTCCAGAACTGTACACAATACTCCAGCATTGTACACAATACTCCAGAACTGTACACAATACTCCAGCATTGTACACAATACTCCAGAACTGTACACAATACTCCAGAACTGTACACAATACTCCAGCATTGTACACAATACTCCAGAACTGTACACAATACTCCAGAACTGTACACAATACTCCAGCATTGTACACAATACTCCAGAACTGTACACAATACTCCAGAACTGTACACAATACTCCAGAGCTGTACCCAATACTCCAGTATTGCACTCAATATTCCAGAGCTGTACACAATACTCCAGAGCTGCAGACAATACTCCAGAACAGTACACAATATGCAGGAACTGCACACAATTCTCCAGATCTGCAGACAATATTCCAGAGCTGTCCACAATGCTCCAGAACTGAACACAATTCTCCAGAACTGTACACAATACTCCAGAGCTACACACAATACTCCAGAGCTACACACAATACTCCAGAACGGTACACCATACTCCAGAGCTGTACACAATACTCCAGAAATGCACACAATACTCCAGAGCTGTACACAATGCTCCAGAACTGAACACAACTCTCCAGAACTGTACACAATATGCCAGAGCTACACACAATACTCCAGAACTGTACACAATACTCCAGAGCTGTACACAATGCTCCAGAACTGAATACAATACTCCAGAACTGTACACAATACTCCAGAGCTGTACACAATCCTCCAGAACTGCACTCAATACTCCCGAGCCGTACACAATACTCCTGAACTGCACACACTACTCCAGAACTGTTCACAATACTCCAGAAATGCACACAACACTCCAGAGCTGTACACAATGCTCCAGAACTGAACACAATACTCCAGAACTGTACACAATACTCCAGAGCTGCACACAATACTCCAGAATTGGATACAATACTCCAGAGCTGTCCACAATACTCCAGAGTTGTACACAATTCTCCAGAACTGTACACAATACTCCAGAGCTACACACAATACTCCAGAGCTACACACAATACTCCAGAACGGTACACCATACTCCAGAGCTGTACACAATACTCCAGAAATGCACACAATACTCCAGAGCTGTACACAATGCTCCAGAACTGAACACAACTCTCCAGAACTGTACACAATATGCCAGAGCTACACACAATACTCCAGAACTGTACACAATACTCCAGAGCTGTACACAATGCTCCAGAACTGAATACAATACTCCAGAACTGTACACAATACTCCACAACTGCGCACAATCCTCCAGAATTGGATACAATACTCCAGAACTGTACACAATACTCCAGAGCTGAACACAATCCTCCAGAACTGCACTCAATACTCCCGAGCCGTACACAATACTCCTGAACTGCACACACTACTCCAGAACTGTTCACAATACTCCAGAAATGCACACAATACTCCAGAGCTGTACACAATGCTCCAGAACTGAACACAATACTCCAGAACTGTACACAATACTCCAGAGCTGCACACAATACTCCAGAATTGGATACAATACTCCAGAGCTGTCCACAATACTCCAGAGCTGTACACAATGCTCCAGAACTGAACACAATACTCCAGAACTGTACACAATACTCCAGAGCTGCACACAATACTCCAGAACTGTACACAATACTCCAGAGCTGTACACAATGCTCCAGAACTGAACACAATACTCCAGAACTGTCCACAATACTCCAGAGCTGCACACAATACTCCAAAACCATACACAACACTCCAGAGCTGTACACATTACTTCAGCACTGTACACAATACGCCAGCACTGTACACAATACACCAGCACTGTACACAATAATCTAGAACTGCACACACTACTCCAGCACTGTACACAACACTCCAGACCTGTACCCAATACTCCAGTATTGAACTCAATACTCCAGCACAGTACACAATACTCCAGAACTGTACACAATACTCCATCATTGTACACAATACTCCAGAACTGTACACAATACTCCAGAACTGTACACAATACTCCAGAGCTGTCAAAAACACTCCAGAACTGTACACACTACTCCAGCACTGTACACAACACTCCACACCTGTACCCAATACTCCAGTATTGAACTCAATACTCCAGCACAGTACACAATACTCCAGAACTGTACACAATACTCCAGAACTGTACACAATACTCCAGACCTGTACCCAATACTCCAGCATTTTACACAATACTCCAGAACTGTACACAATGCTCCAGAACTGAACACAATACTCCAGAACTGTTTACAATACTCCAGAACTGTTCACAATACTCCAGCACTGTACACAATACTCCACAACTGCGCACAATCCTCCAGAATTGGATACAATACTCCAGAGCTGTCCACAATACTCCAGAACTGCACACAATACTCCAGAGCTGTACACAATGCTCCAGAACTGAACACAATACTCCAGAACTGTACACAATACTCCAGAGCTGCACACAATACTCCAGAACTGTACACAATACTCCAGAGCGGTACACAATATTCTAGAACTGTATACAATACTCGAGCACTGTACACAACACTCCAGAGCTGTACACAATACTCCCGCACTGTACACAATACAGCAGAACTGTACACAATACAGCAGAACTGTACACAATACTCCAGAACTGTTCACAATACTCCAGCACTGTACACAACACTCCAGAGCTGTTACACAATACTCCCGCACTGTACACAATACAGCAGAACTGTACACAATACTCCAGAACTGTACACAATACTCCAGAACTGTACACAATACTCCAGCACTGTACACAACACTCCAGAGCTGTACACAATACTTCAGCACTGTACACAATACGCCAGCACTGTACACAATACATCAGCACTGTACACAATACTCCAGAACTGTACACAATACTCCAGAGCTGTCAAAAACACTCCAGAACTGTACACAACACTCCAGACCTGTACCCAATACTCCAGTATTGTACTCAATACTCCAGCATTGTACACAATACTCCAGAACTGTACACAATACTCCAGAACTGTACACAATACTCCAGCATTGTACACAATACTCCAGAACTGTACACAATACTCCAGAACTGTACACAATACTCCAGCATTGTACACAATACTCCAGAACTGTACACAATACTCCAGAACTGTACACAATACTCCAGAGCTGTACCCAATACTCCAGTATTGCACTCAATATTCCAGAGCTGTACACAATACTCCAGAGCTGCAGACAATACTCCAGAACAGTACACAATATGCAGGAACTGCACACAATTCTCCAGATCTGCAGACAATATTCCAGAGCTGTCCACAATGCTCCAGAACTGAACACAATTCTCCAGAACTGTACACAATACTCCAGAGCTACACACAATACTCCAGAGCTACACACAATACTCCAGAACGGTACACCATACTCCAGAGCTGTACACAATACTCCAGAAATGCACACAATACTCCAGAGCTGTACACAATGCTCCAGAACTGAACACAACTCTCCAGAACTGTACACAATATGCCAGAGCTACACACAATACTCCAGAACTGTACACAATACTCCAGAGCTGTACACAATGCTCCAGAACTGAATACAATACTCCAGAACTGTACACAATACTCCACAACTGCGCACAATCCTCCAGAATTGGATACAATACTCCAGAACTGTACACAATACTCCAGAGCTGTACACAATCCTCCAGAACTGCACTCAATACTCCCGAGCCGTACACAATACTCCTGAACTGCACACACTACTCCAGAACTGTTCACAATACTCCAGAATTGCACACAATACTCCAGAGCTGTACACAATGCTCCAGAACTGAACACAATACTCCAGAACTGTACACAATACTCCAGAGCTGCACACAATACTCCAGAATTGGATACAATACTCCAGAGCTGGCCACAATACTCCAGAGCTGTACACAATGCTCCAGAACTGAACACAATACTCCAGAACTGTACACAATACTCCAGAGCTGCACACAATACTCCAGAACTGTACACAATACTCCAGAGCTGTACACAATGCTCCAGAACTGAACACAATACTCCAGAACTGTCCACAATACTCCAGAGCTGCACACAATACTCCAAAACCATACACAACACTCCAGAGCTGTACACATTACTTCAGCACTGTACACAATACGCCAGCATTGTACACAATACACCAGCACTGTACACAATAATCTAGAACTGCACACACTACTCCAGCACTGTACACAACACATCCAGACCTGTACCCAATACTCCAGTATTGAACTCAATACTCCAGCACAGTACACAATACTCCAGAACTGTACACAATACTCCATCATTGTACACAATACTCCAGAACTGTACACAATACTCCAGAACTGTACACAATACTCCAGACCTGTACCCAATACTCCAGCATTTTACACAATACTCCAGAACTGTACACAATGCTCCAGAACTGAACACAATACTCCAGAACTGTTTACAATACTCCAGAACTGTTCACAATACTCCAGCACTGTACACAATACTCCACAACTGCGCACAATCCTCCAGAATTGGATACAATACTCCAGAGCTGTCCACAATACTCCAGAACTGCACACAATACTCCAGAGCTGTACACAATGCTCCAGAACTGAACACAATACTCCAGAACTGTACACAATACTCCAGAGCTGCACACAATACTCCAGAACTGTACACAATACTCCAGAGCGGTACACAATATTCTAGAACTGTATACAATACTCGAGCACGGTACACAACACTCCAGAGCTGTACACAATACTCCCGCACTGTACACAATACAGCAGAACTGTACACAATACAGCAGAACTGTACACAATACTCCAGAACTGTTCACAATACTCCAGCACTGTACACAACACTCCAGAGCTGTTACACAATACTCCCGCACTGTACACAATACAGCAGAACTGTACACAATACTCCAGAACTGTACACAATACTCCAGCACTGTACACAACACTCCAGAGCTGTACACAATACTTCAGCAATGTACACAATACACCAGCACTGTACACAATACTCCAGAACTGTACACAATACTCCAGAGCTGTCAAAAACACTCCAGAACTGTACACAACACTCCAGACCTGTACCCAATACTCCAGTATTGTACTCAATACTCCAGCATTGTACACAATACTCCAGAACTGTACACAATACTCCAGAACTGTACACAATACTCCAGTATTGTACTCAATACTCCAGCATTGTACACAATACTCCAGAACTGTACACAATACTCCAGAACTGTACACAATACTCCAGCATTGTACACAATACTCCAGAACTGTACACAATACTCCAGAACTGTACACAATACTCCAGCATTGTACACAATACTCCAGAACTGTACACAATACTCCAGAACTGTACACAATACTCCAGAGCTGTACCCAATACTCCAGTATTGCACTCAATATTCCAGAGCTGTACACAATACTCCAGAGCTGCAGACAATACTCCAGAACAGTACACAATATGCAGGAACTGCACACAATTCTCCAGATCTGCAGACAATATTCCAGAGCTGTCCACAATGCTCCAGAACTGAACACAATTCTCCAGAACTGTACACAATACTCCAGAGCTACACACAATACTCCAGAGCTACACACAATACTCCAGAACGGTACACCATACTCCAGAGCTGTACACAATACTCCAGAAATGCACACAATACTCCAGAGCTGTACACAATGCTCCAGAACTGAACACAACTCTCCAGAACTGTACACAATATGCCAGAGCTACACACAATACACCAGCACTGTACACAATACTCCAGAGCTGTACACAATACTCCAGAGCTGTCAAAAAACACTCCAGTACTGTACACAACACTCCAGACCCGTACCCAATACTCCAGGATTGTACTCAATACTCCAGCATTGTACACAATACTCCAGAACTGTACACAATACTCCAGAACTGTGCACAATACTCCAGAATTGTACACAATACTCCAGAACTGTACACAATACTCCAGAGCTGTACACAATACTCCAGTATTGCACTCAATATTCCAGAGCTGCACACAATACTCCAGAGCTGCAGACAATACTCCAGAACAGTACACAATATGCAGGAACTGCACACAATTCTCCAGATCGGCAGACAATATTCCAGAGCTGTCCACAATGCTCCAGAACTGAACACAATTCTCCAGAACTGTACACAATACTCCAGAGCTACACACAATACTCCATAACTGTACACAATACTCCAGAACGGTACATCATACTCCAGAGCTGTACACAATACTCCACAACTGCGCACAATCCTCCAGAATTGGATACAATACTCCAGAACTGTACACAATACTCCAGAGCTGTACACAATCCTCCAGAACTGCACTCAATACTCCCGAGCCGTACACAATACTCCTGAACTGCACACACTACTCCAGAACTGTTCACAATACTCCAGAAATGCACACAATACTCCAGAGCTGTACACAATGCTCCAGAACTGAACACAATACTCCAGAACTGTTCACAATACTCCAGAACTGTTCACAATACTCCAGCATTTTACACAATACTCCAGAATTGTACACAATACTCCAGAACTGTACACAATACTCCAGAGCTGTCCACAATACTCAAGAACTGCACACAATACTCCAGAGCTGTACACAATGCTCCAGAACTGAACACAATACTCCAGAACTGTACACAATACTCCAGAGCTGCACACAATACTCCAGAACTGTACACAATACTCCAGAGCTGTACACAATGCTCCAGAACTGAACACAATACTCCAGAACTGTCCACAATACTCCAGAGCGGCACACAATACTCCAAAACTATACACAACACTCCAGAGCTGTACACATTAGTTCAGCACTGTACACAATACGCCAGCACTGTACACAATACACCAGCACTGTACACAATACTCCAGAACTGTTCACAGTACTCCAGAACTGTACACAATACTCCACAGCTGTCAAAAACACTCCAGAACTGTACACAATACTCCAGCGCTGTACACAATACTACAGCATTGTACACAATAATCTAGAACTGCACACACTACTCCAGAACTGTACACAACACTCCAGACCTGTACCCAATACTCCAGTATTCAACTCAATACTCCAGCACAGTACACAATACTCCAGAACTGTACACAATACTCCATCATTGTACACAATACTCCAGAACTGTACACAATACTCCAGAGCTGTACCCAATACTCCAGTATTACACTCAATACTCCAGAGCTGTACACAATACTCCAGAGCTGCAGACAATACTCCCAAGCCGTACACAATACTCCTGAACTGCACACAATACTCCAGAACTGCACACACTACTCCAGAAATGCACACAATACTCCAGAGCTGTACACAATGCTCCAAAACTGAACACAATACTCCAGAACTGTTCACATTACTCCAGATCTGTACACAATGCTCCAGAACTGTACACAATACTCCAGGGCTGTACACAAGACTCCAGAACTGCACGCAATATTCCAGAACTGTTCACATTACTCCAGATCTGTACACAATGCTCCAGAACTGTACACAACACTCCAGCACTGTACACAATACTCCAGAGCTGTACACAATACTCCCGAGCGGCACACAATACTCCAGAACTGTACACAATACTCCAGAGCAGTACACAATACTCCAGTATTGTACACAATAAACTAGAACTGCACACACTACTCCAGCACTGTACACAACACTCCAGAGCTGTACACAATACTCCAGAGCTGTACACAATACTCCAGAGCTGTCAAAAACACTCCAGAACTGTACACAATACTCCAGCACTGTACACAACACTCCAGACCTGTGCCCAATACTCCAGTATTGAACTCAATACTCCAGCACAGTACACAATACTCCAGAACTGTACACAATACTCCAGAACTGTACACAATACTCCAGACCTGTACCCAATACTCCAGCATTTTACACAATACTCCAGAACTGTACACAATGCTCCAGAACTGAACACAATACTCCAGAACTGTTTACAATACTCCAGAACTGTTCACAATACTCCAGCACTGTACACAATACTCCACAACTGCGCACAATCCTCCAGAATTGGATACAATACTCCAGAGCTGTCCACAATACTCCAGAACTGCACACAATACTCCAGAGCTGTACACAATGCTCCAGAACTGAACACAATACTCCAGAACTGTACACAATACTCCAGAGCTGCACACAATACTCCAGAACTGTACACAATACTCCAGAGCGGTACACAATATTCTAGAACTGTATACAATACTCGAGCACTGTACACAACACTCCAGAGCTGTGCACAATACTCGAGCACTGTACACAACACTCCAGAGCTGTACACAATACTCCCGCACTGTACACAATACAGCAGAACTGTACACAATACAGCAGAACTGTACACAATACTCCAGAACTGTTCACAATACTCGAGCACTGTACACAACACTCCAGAGCTGTTACACAATACTCCCGCACTGTACACAATACAGCAGAACTGTACACAATACTCCAGAACTGTACACAATACTCCAGCACTGTACACAACACTCCAGAACTGTACACAATACTTCAGCACTGTACACAATACGCCAGCACTGTACACAATACACCAGCACTGTACACAATACTCCAGAGCTGTCAAAAACACTCCAGAACTGTACACAATACTCCAGAACTGTACACAATACTCCAGAACTGTACACAATACTCCAGCATTGTACACAATACTCCAGAACTGTACACAATACTCCAGAACTGTACACAATACTCCAGCATTGTACACAATACTCCAGAACTGTACACAATACTCCAGAACTGTACACAATACTCCAGAGCTGTACCCAATACTCCAGTATTGCACTCAATATTCCAGAGCTGTACACAATACTCCAGAGCTGCAGACAATACACCAGAACAGTACACAATATGCAGGAACTGCACACAATTCTCCAGATCTGCAGACAATATTCCAGAGCTGTCCACAATGCTCCAGAACTGAACACAATTCTCCAGAACTGTACACAATACTCCAGAGCTACACACAATACTCCAGAGCTACACACAATACTCCAGAACGGTACACCATACTCCAGAGCTGTACACAATACTCCAGAAATGCACACAATACTCCAGAGCTGTACACAATGCTCCAGAACTGAACACAACTCTCCAGAACTGTACACAATATGCCAGAGCTACACACAATACTCCAGAACTGTACACAATACTCCAGAGATGTACACAATGCTCCAGTACTGAATACAATACTCCAGAACTGTACACAATACTCCACAACTGCGCACAATCCTCCAGAATTGGATACAATACTCCAGAACTGTACACAATACTCCAGAGCTGTACACAATCCTCCAGAACTGCACTCAATACTCCCGAGCCGTACACAATACTCCTGAACTGCACACACTACTCCAGAACTGTTCACAATACTCCAGAAATGCACACAATACTCCAGAGCTGTACACAATGCTCCAGAACTGAACACAATACTCCAGAACTGTACACAATACTCCAGAGCTGCACACAATACTCCAGAATTGGATACAATACTCCAGAGCTGTCCACAATACTCCAGAGCTGTACACAATGCTCCAGAACTGAACACAATACTCCAGAACTGTACACAATACTCCAGAGCTGCACACAATACTCCAGAACTGTACACAATACTCCAGAGCTGTACACAATGCTCCAGAACTGAACACAATACTCCAGAACTGTCCACAATACTCCAGAGCTGCACACAATACTCCAAAACCATACACAACACTCCAGAGCTGTACACATTACTTCAGCACTGTACACAATACGCCAGCACTGTACACAATACACCAGCACTGTACACAATAATCTAGAACTGCACACACTACTCCAGCACTGTACACAACACTCCAGACCTGTACCCAATACTCCAGTATTGAACTCAATACTCCAGCACAGTACACAATACTCCAGAACTGTACACAATACTCCATCATTGTACACAATACTCCAGAACTGTACACAATACTCCAGAACTGTACACAATACTCCAGAGCTGTCAAAAACACTCCAGAACTGTACACAATACTCCAGAACTGTACACAATACTCCAGAACTGTACACAATACTCCAGACCTGTACCCAATACTCCAGCATTTTACACAATACTCCAGAACTGTACACAATGCTCCAGAACTGAACACAATACTCCAGAACTGTTTACAATACTCCAGAACTGTTCACAATACTCCAGCACTGTACACAATACTCCACAACTGCGCACAATCCTCCAGAATTGGATACAATACTCCAGAGCTGTCCACAATACTCCAGAACTGCACACAATACTCCAGAGCTGTACACAATGCTCCAGAACTGAACACAATACTCCAGAACTGTACACAATACTCCAGAGCTGCACACAATACTCCAGAACTGTACACAATACTCCAGAGCGGTACACAATATTCTAGAACTGTATACAATACTCGAGCACTGTACACAACACTCCAGAGCTGTACACAATACTCCCGCACTGTACACAATACAGCAGAACTGTACACAATACAGCAGAACTGTACACAACACTCCAGAGCTGTTACACAATACTCCCGCACTGTACACAATACAGCAGAACTGTACACAATACTCCAGAACTGTACACAATACTCCAGAACTGTACACAATACTCCAGCACTGTACACAACACTCCAGAGCTGTACACAATACTTCAGCACTGTACACAATACGCCAGCACTGTACACAATACACCAGCACTGTACACAATACTCCAGAACTGTACACAATACTCCAGAGCTGTCAAAAACACTCCAGAACTGTACACAATACTCCAGAACTGTACACAATACTCCAGCACTGTACACAACACTCCAGAGCTGTACACAATACTTCAGCACTGTACACAATACTCCAGCATTGTACACAATACTCCAGAACTGTACACAATACTCCAGAACTGTACACAATACTCCAGCATTGTACACAATACTCCAGAACTGTACACAATACTCCAGAACTGTACACAATACTCCAGCATTGTACACAATACTCCAGAACTGTACACAATACTCCAGAACTGTACACAATACTCCAGAGCTGTACCCAATACTCCAGTATTGCACTCAATATTCCAGAGCTGTACACAATACTCCAGAGCTGCAGACAATACTCCAGAACAGTACACAATATGCAGGAACTGCACACAATTCTCCAGATCTGCAGACAATATTCCAGAGCTGTCCACAATGCTCCAGAACTGAACACAATTCTCCAGAACTGTACACAATACTCCAGAGCTACACACAATACTCCAGAGCTACACACAATACTCCAGAACGGTACACCATACTCCAGAGCTGTACACAATACTCCAGAAATGCACACAATACTCCAGAGCTGTACACAATGCTCCAGAACTGAACACAACTCTCCAGAACTGTACACAATATGCCAGAGCTACACACAATACTCCAGAACTGTACACAATACTCCAGAGCTGTACACAATGCTCCAGAACTGAATACAATACTCCAGAACTGTACACAATACTCCACAACTGCGCACAATCCTCCAGAATTGGATACAATACTCCAGAACTGTACACAATACTCCAGAGCTGTACACAATCCTCCAGAACTGCACTCAATACTCCCGAGCCGTACACAATACTCCTGAACTGCACACACTACTCCAGAACTGTTCACAATACTCCAGAATTGCACACAATACTCCAGAGCTGTACACAATGCTCCAGAACTGAACACAATACTCCAGAACTGTACACAATACTCCAGAGCTGCACACAATACTCCAGAATTGGATACAATACTCCAGAGCTGTCCACAATACTCCAGAGCTGTACACAATGCTCCAGAACTGAACACAATACTCCAGAACTGTACACAATACTCCAGAGCTGCACACAATACTCCAGAACTGTACACAATACTCCAGAGCTGTACACAATGCTCCAGAACTGAACACAATACTCCAGAACTGTCCACAATACTCCAGAGCTGCACACAATACTCCAAAACCATACACAACACTCCAGAGCTGTACACATTACTTCAGCACTGTACACAATACGCCAGCACTGTACACAATACACCAGCACTGTACACAATAATCTAGAACTGCACACACTACTCCAGCACTGTACACAACACATCCAGACCTGTACCCAATACTCCAGTATTGAACTCAATACTCCAGCACAGTACACAATACTCCAGAACTGTACACAATACTCCATCATTGTACACAATACTCCAGAACTGTACACAATACTCCAGAACTGTACACAATACTCCAGACCTGTACCCAATACTCCAGCATTTTACACAATACTCCAGAACTGTACACAATGCTCCAGAACTGAACACAATACTCCAGAACTGTTTACAATACTCCAGAACTGTTCACAATACTCCAGCACTGTACACAATACTCCACAACTGCGCACAATCCTCCAGAATTGGATACAATACTCCAGAGCTGTCCACAATACTCCAGAACTGCACACAATACTCCAGAGCTGTACACAATGCTCCAGAACTGAACACAATACTCCAGAACTGTACACAATACTCCAGAGCTGCACACAATACTCCAGAACTGTACACAATACTCCAGAGCGGTACACAATATTCTAGAACTGTATACAATACTCAAGCACTGTACACAACACTCCAGAGCTGTACACAATACTCCCGCACTGTACACAATACAGCAGAACTGTACACAATACAGCAGAACTGTACACAATACTCCAGAACTGTTCACAATACTCCAGCACTGTACACAACACTCCAGAGCTGTTACACAATACTCCCGCACTGTACACAATACAGCAGAACTGTACACAATACTCCAGAACTGTACACAATACTCCAGCACTGTACACAACACTCCAGAGCTGTACACAATACTTCAGCAATGTACACAATACACCAGCACTGTACACAATACTCCAGAACTGTACACAATACTCCAGAGCTGTCAAAAACACTCCAGAACTGTACACAACACTCCAGACCTGTACCCAATACTCCAGTATTGTACTCAATACTCCAGCATTGTACACAATACTCCAGAACTGTACACAATACTCCAGAACTGTACACAATACTCCAGTATTGTACTCAATACTCCAGCATTGTACACAATACTCCAGAACTGTACACAATACTCCAGAACTGTACACAATACTCCAGCATTGTACACAATACTCCAGAACTGTACACAATACTCCAGAACTGTACACAATACTCCAGCATTGTACACAATACTCCAGAACTGTACACAATACTCCAGAACTGTACACAATACTCCAGAGCCGTACACAATACTCCTGAACTGCACACACTACTCCAGAACTGTTCACAATACTCCAGAAATGCACACAATACTCCAGAGCTGTACACAATGCTCCAGAACTGAACACAATACTCCAGAACTGTACACAATACTCCAGAGCTGCACACAATACTCCAGAATTGGATACAATACTCCAGAGCTGTCCACAATACTCCAGAGCTGTACACAATGCTCCAGAACTGAACACAATACTCCAGAACTGTACACAATACTCCAGAGCTGCACACAATACTCCAGAACTGTACACAATACTCCAGAGCTGTACACAATGCTCCAGAACTGAACACAATACTCCAGAACTGTCCACAATACTCCAGAGCTGCACACAATACTCCAAAACCATACACAACACTCCAGAGCTGTACACATTACTTCAGCACTGTACACAATACGCCAGCACTGTACACAATACACCAGCACTGTACACAATAATCTAGAACTGCACACACTACTCCAGCACTGTACACAACACTCCAGACCTGTACCCAATACTCCAGTATTGAACTCAATACTCCAGCACAGTACACAATACTCCAGAACTGTACACAATACTCCATCATTGTACACAATACTCCAGAACTGTACACAATACTCCAGAACTGTACACAATACTCCAGAGCTGTCAAAAACACTCCAGAACTGTACACAATACTCCAGAACTGTACACAATACTCCAGAACTGTACACAATACTCCAGACCTGTACCCAATACTCCAGCATTTTACACAATACTCCAGAACTGTACACAATGCTCCAGAACTGAACACAATACTCCAGAACTGTTTACAATACTCCAGAACTGTTCACAATACTCCAGCACTGTACACAATACTCCACAACTGCGCACAATCCTCCAGAATTGGATACAATACTCCAGAGCTGTCCACAATACTCCAGAACTGCACACAATACTCCAGAGCTGTACACAATGCTCCAGAACTGAACACAATACTCCAGAACTGTACACAATACTCCAGAGCTGCACACAATACTCCAGAACTGTACACAATACTCCAGAGCGGTACACAATATTCTAGAACTGTATACAATACTCGAGCACTGTACACAACACTCCAGAGCTGTACACAATACTCCCGCACTGTACACAATACAGCAGAACTGTACACAATACAGCAGAACTGTACACAACACTCCAGAGCTGTTACACAATACTCCCGCACTGTACACAATACAGCAGAACTGTACACAATACTCCAGAACTGTACACAATACTCCAGAACTGTACACAATACTCCAGCACTGTACACAACACTCCAGAGCTGTACACAATACTTCAGCACTGTACACAATACGCCAGCACTGTACACAATACACCAGCACTGTACACAATACTCCAGAACTGTACACAATACTCCAGAGCTGTCAAAAACACTCCAGAACTGTACACAATACTCCAGAACTGTACACAATACTCCAGCACTGTACACAACACTCCAGAGCTGTACACAATACTTCAGCACTGTACACAATACTCCAGCATTGTACACAATACTCCAGAACTGTACACAATACTCCAGAACTGTACACAATACTCCAGCATTGTACACAATACTCCAGAACTGTACACAATACTCCAGAACTGTACACAATACTCCAGCATTGTACACAATACTCCAGAACTGTACACAATACTCCAGAACTGTACACAATACTCCAGAGCTGTACCCAATACTCCAGTATTGCACTCAATATTCCAGAGCTGTACACAATACTCCAGAGCTGCAGACAATACTCCAGAACAGTACACAATATGCAGGAACTGCACACAATTCTCCAGATCTGCAGACAATATTCCAGAGCTGTCCACAATGCTCCAGAACTGAACACAATTCTCCAGAACTGTACACAATACTCCAGAGCTACACACAATACTCCAGAGCTACACACAATACTCCAGAACGGTACACCATACTCCAGAGCTGTACACAATACTCCAGAAATGCACACAATACTCCAGAGCTGTACACAATGCTCCAGAACTGAACACAACTCTCCAGAACTGTACACAATATGCCAGAGCTACACACAATACTCCAGAACTGTACACAATACTCCAGAGCTGTACACAATGCTCCAGAACTGAATACAATACTCCAGAACTGTACACAATACTCCACAACTGCGCACAATCCTCCAGAATTGGATACAATACTCCAGAACTGTACACAATACTCCAGAGCTGTACACAATCCTCCAGAACTGCACTCAATACTCCCGAGCCGTACACAATACTCCTGAACTGCACACACTACTCCAGAACTGTTCACAATACTCCAGAATTGCACACAATACTCCAGAGCTGTACACAATGCTCCAGAACTGAACACAATACTCCAGAACTGTACACAATACTCCAGAGCTGCACACAATACTCCAGAATTGGATACAATACTCCAGAGCTGTCCACAATACTCCAGAGCTGTACACAATGCTCCAGAACTGAACACAATACTCCAGAACTGTACACAATACTCCAGAGCTGCACACAATACTCCAGAACTGTACACAATACTCCAGAGCTGTACACAATGCTCCAGAACTGAACACAATACTCCAGAACTGTCCACAATACTCCAGAGCTGCACACAATACTCCAAAACCATACACAACACTCCAGAGCTGTACACATTACTTCAGCACTGTACACAATACGCCAGCACTGTACACAATACACCAGCACTGTACACAATAATCTAGAACTGCACACACTACTCCAGCACTGTACACAACACATCCAGACCTGTACCCAATACTCCAGTATTGAACTCAATACTCCAGCACAGTACACAATACTCCAGAACTGTACACAATACTCCATCATTGTACACAATACTCCAGAACTGTACACAATACTCCAGAACTGTACACAATACTCCAGACCTGTACCCAATACTCCAGCATTTTACACAATACTCCAGAACTGTACACAATGCTCCAGAACTGAACACAATACTCCAGAACTGTTTACAATACTCCAGAACTGTTCACAATACTCCAGCACTGTACACAATACTCCACAACTGCGCACAATCCTCCAGAATTGGATACAATACTCCAGAGCTGTCCACAATACTCCAGAACTGCACACAATACTCCAGAGCTGTACACAATGCTCCAGAACTGAACACAATACTCCAGAACTGTACACAATACTCCAGAGCTGCACACAATACTCCAGAACTGTACACAATACTCCAGAGCGGTACACAATATTCTAGAACTGTATACAATACTCAAGCACTGTACACAACACTCCAGAGCTGTACACAATACTCCCGCACTGTACACAATACAGCAGAACTGTACACAATACAGCAGAACTGTACACAATACTCCAGAACTGTTCACAATACTCCAGCACTGTACACAACACTCCAGAGCTGTTACACAATACTCCCGCACTGTACACAATACAGCAGAACTGTACACAATACTCCAGAACTGTACACAATACTCCAGCACTGTACACAACACTCCAGAGCTGTACACAATACTTCAGCAATGTACACAATACACCAGCACTGTACACAATACTCCAGAACTGTACACAATACTCCAGAGCTGTCAAAAACACTCCAGAACTGTACACAACACTCCAGACCTGTACCCAATACTCCAGTATTGTACTCAATACTCCAGCATTGTACACAATACTCCAGAACTGTACACAATACTCCAGAACTGTACACAATACTCCAGTATTGTACTCAATACTCCAGCATTGTACACAATACTCCAGAACTGTACACAATACTCCAGAACTGTACACAATACTCCAGCATTGTACACAATACTCCAGAACTGTACACAATACTCCAGAACTGTACACAATACTCCAGCATTGTACACAATACTCCAGAACTGTACACAATACTCCAGAACTGTACACAATACTCCAGAGCTGTACACAATACTCCAGTATTGCACTCAATATTCCAGAGCTGTACACAATACTCCAGAGCTGCAGACAATACTCCAGAACAGTACACAATATGCAGGAACTGCACACAATTCTCCAGATCTGCAGACAATATTCCAGAGCTGTCCACAATGCTCCAGAACTGAACACAATTCTCCAGAACTGTACACAATACTCCAGAGCTACACACAATACTCCAGAGCTACACACAATACTCCAGAACGGTACACCATACTCCAGAGCTGTACACAATACTCCAGAAATGCACACAATACTCCAGAGCTGTACACAATGCTCCAGAACTGAACACAACTCTCCAGAACTGTACACAATATGCCAGAGCTACACACAATACACCAGCACTGTACACAATACTCCAGAGCTGTACACAATACTCCAGAGCTGTCAAAAAACACTCCAGTACTGTACACAACACTCCAGACCCGTACCCAATACTCCAGGATTGTACTCAATACTCCAGCATTGTACACAATACTCCAGAACTGTACACAATACTCCAGAACTGTGCACAATACTCCAGAATTGTACACAATACTCCAGAACTGTACACAATACTCCAGAGCTGTACACAATACTCCAGTATTGCACTCAATATTCCAGAGCTGCACACAATACTCCAGAGCTGCAGACAATACTCCAGAACAGTACACAATATGCAGGAACTGCACACAATTCTCCAGATCGGCAGACAATATTCCAGAGCTGTCCACAATGCTCCAGAACTGAACACAATTCTCCAGAACTGTACACAATACTCCAGAGCTACACACAATACTCCATAACTGTACACAATACTCCAGAACGGTACATCATACTCCAGAGCTGTACACAATACTCCACAACTGCGCACAATCCTCCAGAATTGGATACAATACTCCAGAACTGTACACAATACTCCAGAGCTGTACACAATCCTCCAGAACTGCACTCAATACTCCCGAGCCGTACACAATACTCCTGAACTGCACACACTACTCCAGAACTGTTCACAATACTCCAGAAATGCACACAATACTCCAGAGCTGTACACAATGCTCCAGAACTGAACACAATACTCCAGAACTGTTCACAATACTCCAGAACTGTTCACAATACTCCAGCATTTTACACAATACTCCAGAATTGTACACAATACTCCAGAACTGTACACAATACTCCAGAGCTGTCCACAATACTCAAGAACTGCACACAATACTCCAGAGCTGTACACAATGCTCCAGAACTGAACACAATACTCCAGAACTGTACACAATACTCCAGAGCTGCACACAATACTCCAGAACTGTACACAATACTCCAGAGCTGTACACAATGCTCCAGAACTGAACACAATACTCCAGAACTGTCCACAATACTCCAGAGCTGCACACAATACTCCAAAACTATACACAACACTCCAGAGCTGTACACATTAGTTCAGCACTGTACACAATACGCCAGCACTGTACACAATACACCAGCACTGTACACAATACTCCAGAACTGTTCACAGTACTCCAGAACTGTACACAATACTCCACAGCTGTCAAAAACACTCCAGAACTGTACACAATACTCCAGCGCTGTACACAATACTACAGCATTGTACACAATAATCTAGAACTGCACACACTACTCCAGAACTGTACACAACACTCCAGACCTGTACCCAATACTCCAGTATTCAACTCAATACTCCAGCACAGTACACAATACTCCAGAACTGTACACAATACTCCATCATTGTACACAATACTCCAGAACTGTACACAATACTCCAGAGCTGTACCCAATACTCCAGTATTACACTCAATACTCCAGAGCTGTACACAATACTCCAGAGCTGCAGACAATACTCCCAAGCCGTACACAATACTCCTGAACTGCACACAATACTCCAGAAC
Organism: Chiloscyllium punctatum; assembly: GCF_047496795.1. Lineage (NCBI taxonomy): Eukaryota > Metazoa > Chordata > Chondrichthyes > Orectolobiformes > Hemiscylliidae > Chiloscyllium > Chiloscyllium punctatum. Next base: position 325,417 of record NC_092764.1, on the reverse strand, counting down.
TGCACACACTACTCCAGAAATGCACACAATACTCCAGAGCTGTACACAATGCTCCAAAACTGAACACAATACTCCAGAACTGTTCACATTACTCCAGATCTGTACACAATGCTCCAGAACTGTACACAATACTCCAGGGCTGTACACAAGACTCCAGAACTGCACGCAATATTCCAGAACTGTTCACATTACTCCAGATCTGTACACAATGCTCCAGAACTGTACACAACACTCCAGCACTGTACACAATACTCCAGAGCTGTACACAATACTCCCGAGCGGCACACAATACTCCAGAACTGTACACAATACTCCAGAGCAGTACACAATACTCCAGTATTGTACACAATAAACTAGAACTGCACACACTACTCCAGCACTGTACACAACACTCCAGAGCTGTACACAATACTCCAGAGCTGTACACAATACTCCAGAGCTGTCAAAAACACTCCAGAACTGTACACAATACTCCAGCATTGTACACAATAATCTAGAACTGTACACACTACTCCAGCACTGTACACAACACTCCAGACCTGTACCCAATACTCCAGTATTGAACTCAATACTCCAGCACAGTACACAATACTCCAGAACTGTACACAATACTCCAGAACTGTACACAATACTCCAGACCTGTACCCAATACTCCAGCATTTTACACAATACTCCAGAACTGTACACAATGCTCCAGAACTGAACACAATACTCCAGAACTGTTTACAATACTCCAGAACTGTTCACAATACTCCAGCACTGTACACAATACTCCACAACTGCGCACAATCCTCCAGAATTGGATACAATACTCCAGAGCTGTCCACAATACTCCAGAACTGCACACAATACTCCAGAGCTGTACACAATGCTCCAGAACTGAACACAATACTCCAGAACTGTACACAATACTCCAGAGCTGCACACAATACTCCAGAACTGTACACAATACTCCAGAGCGGTACACAATATTCTAGAACTGTATACAATACTCGAGCACTGTACACAACACTCCAGAGCTGTGCACAATACTCGAGCACTGTACACAACACTCCAGAGCTGTACACAATACTCCCGCACTGTACACAATACAGCAGAACTGTACACAATACAGCAGAACTGTACACAATACTCCAGAACTGTTCACAATACTCGAGCACTGTACACAACACTCCAGAGCTGTTACACAATACTCCCGCACTGTACACAATACAGCAGAACTGTACACAATACTCCAGAACTGTACACAATACTCCAGCACTGTACACAACACTCCAGAACTGTACACAATACTTCAGCACTGTACACAATACGCCAGCACTGTACACAATACACCAGCACTGTACACAATACTCCAGAGCTGTCAAAAACACTCCAGAACTGTACACAATACTCCAGAACTGTACACAATACTCCAGAACTGTACACAATACTCCAGCATTGTACACAATACTCCAGAACTGTACACAATACTCCAGCATTGTACACAATACTCCAGAACTGTACACAATACTCCAGAACTGTACACAATACTCCAGAGCTGTACCCAATACTCCAGTATTGCACTCAATATTCCAGAGCTGTACACAATACTCCAGAGCTGCAGACAATACACCAGAACAGTACACAATATGCAGGAACTGCACACAATTCTCCAGATCTGCAGACAATATTCCAGAGCTGTCCACAATGCTCCAGAACTGAACACAATTCTCCAGAACTGTACACAATACTCCAGAGCTACACACAATACTCCAGAGCTACACACAATACTCCAGAACGGTACACCATACTCCAGAGCTGTACACAATACTCCAGAAATGCACACAATACTCCAGAGCTGTACACAATGCTCCAGAACTGAACACAACTCTCCAGAACTGTACACAATATGCCAGAGCTACACACAATACTCCAGAACTGTACACAATACTCCAGAGCTGTACACAATGCTCCAGAACTGAATACAATACTCCAGAACTGTACACAATACTCCACAACTGCGCACAATCCTCCAGAATTGGATACAATACTCCAGAACTGTACACAATACTCCAGAGCTGTACACAATCCTCCAGAACTGCACTCAATACTCCCGAGCCGTACACAATACTCCTGAACTGCACACACTACTCCAGAACTGTTCACAATACTCCAGAAATGCACACAATACTCCAGAGCTGTACACAATGCTCCAGAACTGAACACAATACTCCAGAACTGTTCACAATACTCCAGAACTGTTCACAATACTCCAGCACTGTACACAATACTCCACAACTGCGCACAATCCTCCAGAATTGGATACAATACTCCAGAGCTGTCCACAATACTCCAGAGCTGTACACAATGCTCCAGAACTGAACACAATACTCCAGAACTGTACACAATATTCCAGAGCTGCACACAATACTCCAGAACTGTACACAATACTCCAGAGCTGTACACAATGCTCCAGAACTGAACACAATACTCCAGAACTGTCCACAATACTCCAGAGCTGCACACAATACTCCAAAACCATACACAACACTCCAGAGCTGTACACATTACTTCAGCACTGTACATAATACGCCAGCACTGTACACAATACACCAGCACTGTACACAATACTCCAGAACTGTTCACAGTACTCCAGAACTGTACACAATCCTCCACAGCTGTCAAAAACACTCCAGAACTGTACACAATACTCCAGCGCTGTACACAATACTACAGCATTGTACACAATAATCTAGAACTGCACACACTACTCCAGCACTGTACACAACACTCCAGACCTGTACCCAATACTCCAGTATTGAACTCAATACTCCAGCACAGTACACAATACTCCAGAACTGTACACAATACTCCATCATTGTACACAATACTCCAGAACTGTACACAATACTCCAGAACTGTACACAATAATCCAGCACTGTACACAACACTCCAAACCTGTACCCAATACTCCAGTATTGAACTCAATACTCCAGCACAGTACACAATACTCCAGAACTGTACACAATACTCCAGAACTGTACACAATACTCCAGCACTGTACACAACACTCCAGAGCTGTACACAATACTTCAGCACTGTACACAATACGCCAGCACTGTACACAATACACCAGCACTGTACACAATACTCCAGAACTGTACACAATACTCCAGAGCTGTCAAAAACACTCCAGAACTGTACACAACACTCCAGACCTGTACCCAATACTCCAGTATTGTACTCAATACTCCAGCATTGTACACAATACTCCAGAACTGTACACAATACTCCAGTATTGTACTCAATACTCCAGCATTGTACACAATACTCCAGAACTGTACACAATACTCCAGAACTGTACACAATACTCCAGCATTGTACACAATACTCCAGAACTGTACACAATACTCCAGAACTGTACACAATACTCCAGCATTGTACACAATACTCCAGAACTGTACACAATACTCCAGAGCTGTACCCAATACTCCAGTATTGCAGTCAATATTCCAGAGCTGAACACAATACTCCAGAGCTGCAGACAATACTCCAGAACAGTACACAATATGCAGGAACTGCACACAATTCTCCAGATCTGCAGACAATATTCCAGAGCTGTCCACAATGCTCCAGAACTGAACACAATTCTCCAGAACTGTACACAATACTCCAGAGCTACACACAATACTCCAGAACTGTACACAATGCTCCAGAGCTACACACAATACTCCAGAGCTACACACAATACTCCAGAACTGTACACAATACTCCAGCATTGTACACAATACTCCAGAACTGTACACAATACTCCAGCATTGTACACAATACTCCAGAACTGTACACAATACTCCAGAACTGTACACAATACTCCAGAGCTGTACCCAATACTCCAGTATTGCACTCAATATTCCAGAGCTGTACACAATACTCCAGAGCTGCAGACAATACTCCAGAACAGTACACAATATGCAGGAACTGCACACAATTCTCCAGATCTGCAGACAATATTCCAGAGCTGTCCACAATGCTCCAGAACTGAACACAATTCTCCAGAACTGTACACAATACTCCAGAGCTACACACAATACTCCAGAGCTACACACAATACTCCAGAACGGTACACCATACTCCAGAGCTGTACACAATACTCCAGAAATGCACACAATACTCCAGAGCTGTACACAATGCTCCAGAACTGAACACAATTCTCCAGAACTGTACACAATATGCCAGAGCTACACACAATACTCCAGAACTGTACACAATACTCCAGAGCTGTACACAATGCTCCAGAACTGAATACAATACTCCAGAACTGTACACAATACTCCACAACTGCGCACAATCCTCCAGAATTGGATACAATACTCCAGAACTGTACACAATACTCCAGAGCTGAACACAATCCTCCAGAACTGCACTCAATACTCCCGAGCCGTACACAATACTCCTGAACTGCACACACTACTCCAGAACTGTTCACAATACTCCAGAAATGCACACAATACTCCAGAGCTGTACACAATGCTCCAGAACTGAACACAATACTCCAGAACTGTCCACTATACTCCAGAGCTGTACACAATACTTCAGCACTGTACACAATACTCCACAACTGTACACAATACTCCAGAACTGTACACAATACTCCAGAGCTGCACACAATACTCCAGAACTGTACACAATACTCCAGAGCTGTACACAATGCTCCAGAACTGAACACAATACTCCAGAACTGTCCACAATACTCCAGAGCTGCACACAATACTCCAAAACCATACACAACACTCCAGAGCTGTACACATTACTTCAGCACTGTACACAATACGCCAGCACTGTACACAATACACCAGCACTGTACACAATACTCCAGAACTGTTCACAGTACTCCAGAACTGTACACAATACTCCACAGCTGTCAAAAACACTCCAGAACTGTACACAATACTCCAGCGCTGTACACAATACTACAGCATTGTACACAATAATCTAGAACTGCACACACTACTCCAGCACTGTACACAACACTCCAGACCTGTACCCAATACTCCAGTATTGAACTCAATACTCCAGCACAGTACACCATACTCCAGAACTGTACACAATACTCCATCATTGTACACAATACTCCAGAACTGTACACAATACTCCAGAACTGTACACAATACTCCAGAGCTGTCAAAAACACTCCAGAACTGTACACACTACTCCAGCACTGTACACAACACTCCACACCTGTATCCAATACTCCAGTATTGAACTCAATACTCCAGCACAGTACACAATACTCCAGAACTGTACACAATACTCCAGAACTGTACACAATACTCCAGACCTGTACCCAATACTCCAGCATTTTACACAATACTCCAGAACTGTACACAATGCTCCAGAACTGAACACAATACTCCAGAACTGTTTACAATACTCCAGAACTGTTCACAATACTCCAGCACTGTACACAATACTCCACAACTGCGCACAATCCTCCAGAATTGGATACAATACTCCAGAGCTGTCCACAATACTCCAGAACTGCACACAATACTCCAGAGCTGTACACAATGCTCCAGAACTGAACACAATACTCCAGAACTGTACACAATACTCCAGAGCTGCACGCAATACTCCAGAACTGTACACAATACTCCAGAGCGGTACACAATATTCTAGAACTGTATACAATACTCGAGCACTGTACACAACACTCCAGAGCTGTACACAATACTCCCGCACTGTACACAATACAGCAGAACTGTACACAATACAGCAGAACTGTACACAATACTCCAGAACTCTTCACAATACTCCAGCACTGTACACAACACTCCAGAGCTGTTACACAATACTCCCGCACTGTACACAATACAGCAGAACTGTACACAATACTCCAGAACTGTACACAATACTCCAGCACTGTACACAACACTCCAGAGCTGTACACAATACTTCAGCACTGTACACAATACGCCAGCACTGTACACAATACACCAGCACTGTACACAATACTCCAGAACTGTACACAATACTCCAGAGCTGTACACAATACTCCAGAACTGTACACAATACTCCAGAGCTGTCAAAAACACTCCAGAACTGTACACAATACTCCAGACCTGTACCCAATACTCCAGTATTGTACTCAATACTCCAGCATTGTACACAATACTCCAGAACTGTACACAATACTCCAGAACTGTACACAATACTCCAGCATTGTACACAATACTCCAGAACTGTACACAATACTCCAGAACTGTACACAATACTCCAGCATTGTACACAATACTCCAGAACTGTACACAATACTCCAGAACTGTACACAATACTCCAGCATTGTACACAATACTCCAGAACTGTACACAATACTCCAGAGCTGTACACAATACTCCAGAACTGTACACAATACTCCAGAGCTGTACACAATACTCCAGAGCTGTACCCAATACTCCAGTATTGCAGTCAATATTCCAGAGCTGTACACAATACTCCAGAGCTGCAGACAATACTCCAGAACAGTACACAATATGCAGGAACTGCACACAATTCTCCAGATCTGCAGACAATATTCCAGAGCTGTCCACAATGCTCCAGAACTGAACACAATTCTCCAGAACTGTACACAATACTCCAGAGCTACACACAATACTCCAGAGCTACACACAATACTCCAGAACGGTACACCATACTCCAGAGCTGTACACAATACTCCAGAAATGCACACAATACTCCAGAGCTGTACACAATGCTCCAGAACTGAACACAACTCTCCAGAACTGTACACAATATGCCAGAGCTACACACAATACTCCAGAACTGTACACAATACTCCACAACTGCGCACAATCCTCCAGAATTGGATACAATACTCCAGAACTGTACACAATACTCCAGAGCTGTACACAATCGTCCAGAACTGCACTCAATACTCCCGAGCCGTACACAATACTCCTGAACTGCACACACTACTCCAGAACTGTTCACAATACTCCAGAAATGCACACAATACTCCAGAGCTGTACACAATGCTCCAGAACTGAACACAATACTCCAGAACTGTTCACAATACTCCAGAACTGTTCACAATACTCCAGCACTGTACACAATACTCCACAACTGCGCACAATCCTCCAGAATTGGATACAATACTCCAGAACTGTACACAATACTCCAGAGCTGTACACAATCCTCCAGAACTGCACTCAATACTCCCGAGCCGTACACAATACTCCTGAACTGCACACACTACTCCAGAACTGTTCACAATACTCCAGAAATGCACACAATACTCCAGAGCTGTACACAATGCTCCAGAACTGAACACAATACTCCAGAACTGTTCACAATACTCCAGAACTGTTCACAATACTCCAGCATTTTACACAATACTCCAGAATTGTACACAATACTCCAGAACTGTACACAATACTCCAGAGCTGTCCACAATACTCAAGAACTGCACACAATACTCCAGAGCTGTACACAATGCTCCAGAACTGAACACAATACTCCAGAACTGTACACAATACTCCAGAGCTGCACACAATACTCCAGAACTGTACACAATACTCCAGAGCTGTACACAATGCTCCAGAACTGAACACAATACTCCAGAACTGTCCACAATACTCCAGAGCTGCACACAATACTCCAAAACTATACACAACACTCCAGAGCTGTACACATTACTTCAGCACTGTACACAATACGCCAGCACTGTACACAATACACCAGCACTGTACACAATACTCCAGAACTGTTCACAGTACTCCAGAACTGTACACAATACTTCACAGCTGTCAAAAACACTCCAGAACTGTACACAATACTCCAGCGCTGTACACAATACTCCAGCATTGTACACAATAATCTAGAACTGCACACACTACTCCAGCACTGTACACAACACTCCAGACCTGTACCCAATACTCCAGTATTGAACTCAATACTCCAGAACTGTACACAATACTCCAGAACTGTACACAATACTCCAGCATTGTACACAATACTCCAGAACTGTACACAATACTCCAGAACTGTACACAATACTCCAGAGCTGTACCCAATGCTCCAGTATTACACTCAATACTCCAGAGCTGTACACAATACTCCAGAGCTGCAGACAATACTCCCAAGCCGTACACAATACTCCAGAAATGCACACAATACTCCAGAGCTGTACACAATGCTCCAGAACTGAACACAATACTCCAGAACTGTTCACATTACTCCAGATCTGTACACAATGCTCCAGAACTGTACACAATACTCCAGGGCTGTACACAAGACTCCAGAACTGCACGCAATATTCCAGAACTGTTCACATTACTCCAGATCTGTACACAATGCTCCAGAACTGTACACAACACTCCAGCACAGTACACAATACTCCAGAGCTGTACACAATACTCCCGAGCGGCACACAATACTCCAGAACTGTACACAATACTCCAGAGCTGTACACAATACTCCAGTATTGTACACAATAAACTAGAACTGCACACACTACTCCAGCACTGTACACAACACTCCAGAGCTGTACACAACACTCCAGAGCTGTACACAATACTCCAGAGCTGTACACAATACTCCAGAGCTGTACACAATACTCCAGAGCTGTCAAAAACACTCCAGAGCTGTACACAATACTCCAGCACAGTACACAATACTCCAGAACTGTACACAATACTCCAGAACTGTACACAATACTCCAGAACTGTACACAATACTCCAGAACTGTACACAATACTCCAGAACTGTACACAATGCTCCAGAACTGAACACAATACTCCAGAACTGTTTACAATACTCCAGAACTGTTCACAATACTCCAGCACTGTACACAATACTCCACAACTGCGCACAATCCTCCAGAATTGGATACAATACTCCAGAGCTGTCCACAATACTCCAGAACTGCACACAATACTCCAGAGCTGTACACAATGCTCCAGAACTGAATACAATACTCCAGAACTGTACACAGTACTCCAGAGCTGCACACAATACTCCAGAACTGTACACAATACTCCAGAGCGGTACACAATATTCTAGAACTGTATACAATACTCGAGCACTGTACACAACACTCCAGAGCTGTACACAATACTCCCGCACTGTACACAACACTCCAGAGCTGTACACAATACAGCAGAACTGTACACAATACTCCAGAACTGTTCACAATACTCCAGAACTGTTCACAATACTCGAGCACTGTACACAACACTCCAGAGCTGTTACACAATACTCCCGCACTGTACACAATACAGCAGAACTGTACACAATACTCCAGAACTGTACACAATACTCCAGCACTGTACACAACACTCCAGAGCTGTACACAATACTTCAGCAGTGTACACAATACGCCAGCACTGTACACAATACACCAGCACTGTACACAATACTCCAGAACTGTACACAATACTCCAGAGCTGTCAAAAAACACTCCAGTACTGTACACAACACTCCAGAACTGTACACAATACTCCAGCGCTGTACACAATACTACAGCATTGTACACAATAATCTAGAACTGCACACACTACTCCAGCACTGTACACAACACTCCACACCTGTACCCAATACTCCAGTATTGAACTCAATACTCCAGCACAGTACACAATACTCCAGTATTACACTCAATACTCCAGAGCCGTACACAATACTCCAGAACTGTACACAATACTCCAGAACTGTACACAATACTCCAGAGCTGTCAAAAACACTCCAGAACTGTACACAACACTCCAGACCTGTACCCAATACTCCAGTATTGTACTCAATACTCCAGCATTGTACACAATACTCCAGAACTGTACACAATACTCCAGCATTGTACTCAATACTCCAGAACTGTACACAATACTCCAGAACTGTACACAATACTCCAGCATTGTACACAATACTCCAGAACTGTACACAATACTCCAGAACTGTACACAATACTCCAGCATTGTACACAATACTCCAGAACTGTACACAATACTCCAGAACTGTACACAATACTCCAGAGCTGTACCCAATACTCCAGTATTGCACTCAATATTCCAGAGCTGTACACAATACTCCAGAGCTGCAGACAATACACCAGAACAGTACACAATATGCAGGAACTGCACACAATTCTCCAGATCTGCAGACAATATTCCAGAGCTGTCCACAATGCTCCAGAACTGAACACAATTCTCCAGAACTGTACACAATACTCCAGAGCTACACACAATACTCCAGAGCTACACACAATACTCCAGAACGGTACACCATACTCCAGAGCTGTACACAATACTCCAGAAATGCACACAATACTCCAGAGCTGTACACAATGCTCCAGAACTGAACACAACTCTCCAGAACTGTACACAATATGCCAGAGCTACACACAATACTCCAGAACTGTACACAATACTCCAGAGCTGTACACAATGCTCCAGAACTGAATACAATACTCCAGAACTGTACACAATACTCCACAACTGCGCACAATCCTCCAGAATTGGATACAATACTCCAGAACTGTACACAATACTCCAGAGCTGTACACAATCCTCCAGAACTGCACTCAATACTCCCGAGCCGTACACAATACTCCTGAACTGCACACACTACTCCAGAACTGTTCACAATACTCCAGAAATGCACACAATACTCCAGAGCTGTACACAATGCTCCAGAACTGAACACAATACTCCAGAACTGTTCACAATACTCCAGAACTGTTCACAATACTCCAGAACTGTACACAATACTCCACAACTGCGCACAATCCTCCAGAATTGGATACAATACTCCAGAGCTGTCCACAATACTCCAGAGCTGTACACAATGCTCCAGAACTGAACACAATACTCCAGAACTGTACACAATATTCCAGAGCTGCACACAATACTCCAGCACAGTACACAATACTCCAGAACTGTACACAATACTCCAGAACTGTACACAATACTCCAGCACTGTACACAACACTCCAGAGCTGTACACAATACTTCAGCACTGTACACAATACGCCAGCACTGTACACAATACACCAGCACTGTACACAATACTCCAGAACTGTACACAATACTCCAGAGCTGTCAAAAACACTCCAGAACTGTACACAACACTCCAGACCTGTACCCAATACTCCAGTATTGTACTCAATACTCCAGCATTGTACACAATACTCCAGAACTGTACACAATACTCCAGAACTGTACACAATACTCCAGCATTGTACACAATACTCCAGAACTGTACACAATACTCCAGAACTGTACACAATACTCCAGCATTGTACACAATACTCCAGAACTGTACACAATACTCCAGAGCTGTACACAATACTCCAGTATTGCAGTCAATATTCCAGAGCTGAACACAATACTCCAGAGCTGCAGACAATACTCCAGAACAGTACACAATATGCAGGAACTGCACACAATTCTCCAGATCTGCAGACAATATTCCAGAGCTGTCCACAATGCTCCAGAACTGAACACAATTCTCCAGAACTGTACACAATACTCCAGAGCTACACACAATACTCCAGAACTGTACACAATGCTCCAGAGCTACACACAATACTCCAGAGCTACACACAATACTCCAGAACGGTACACCATACTCCAGAGCTGTACACAATACTCCAGAAATGCACACAATACTCCAGAGCTGTACACAATGCTCCAGAACTGAACACAATTCTCCAGAACTGTACACAATATGCCAGAGCTACACACAATACTCCAGAACTGTACACAACACTCCAGAGCCGTACACAATGCTCCAGAACTGAATACAATACTCCAGAACTGTACACAATACTCCAGAACTGTACACAATTCTCCAGCATTGTACACAATACTCCAGAACTGTACACAATACTCCAGCATTGTACACAATACTCCAGAACTGTACACAATACTCCAGAACTGTACACAATACTCCAGAGCTGTACCCAATACTCCAGTATTGCACTCAATATTCCAGAGCTGTACACAATACTCCAGAGCTGCAGACAATACTCCAGAACAGTACACAATATGCAGGAACTGCACACAATTCTCCAGATCTGCAGACAATATTCCAGAGCTGTCCACAATGCTCCAGAACTGAACACAATTCTCCAGAACTGTACACAATACTCCAGAGCTACACACAATACTCCAGAGCTACACACAATACTCCAGAACGGTACACCATACTCCAGAGCTGTACACAATACTCCAGAAATGCACACAATACTCCAGAGCTGTACACAATGCTCCAGAACTGAACACAATTCTCCAGAACTGTACACAATATGCCAGAGCTACACACAATACTCCAGAACTGTACACAATACTCCAGAGCTGTACACAATGCTCCAGAACTGAATACAATACTCCAGAACTGTACACAATACTCCACAACTGCGCACAATCCTCCAGAATTGGATACAATACTCCAGAACTGTACACAATACTCCAGAGCTGTACACAATCCTCCAGAACTGCACTCAATACTCCCGAGCCGTACACAATACTCCTGAACTGCACACACTACTCCAGAACTGTTCACAATACTCCAGAAATGCACACAATACTCCAGAGCTGTACACAATGCTCCAGAACTGAACACAATACTCCAGAACTGTTCACAATACTCCAGCACTGTACACAATACTCCACAACTGCGCACAATCCTCCAGAATTGGATACAATACTCCAGAGCTGTCCACGATACTCCAGAGCTGTCCACAATAATCCAGAGCTGTACACCATGCTCCAGAACTGAACACAATACTCCAGAACTGTACACAATACTCCAGAGCTGCACACAATACTCCAGAACTGTACACAATACTCCAGAGCTGTACACAATGCTCCAGAACTGAACACAATACTCCAGAACTGTCCACAATACTCCAGAGCTGCACACAATACTCCAAAACCATACACAACACTCCAGAGCTGTACACATTACTTCAGCACTGTACACAATACGCCAGCACTGTACACAATACTCCAGAACTGTTCACAGTACTCCAGAACTGTACACAATACTCCACAGCTGTCAAAAACACTCCAGAACTGTACACAATACTCCAGCGCTGTACACAATACTACAGCATTGTACACAATAATCTAGAACTGCACACACTACTCCAGCACTGTACACAACACTCCAGACCTGTACCCAATTCTCCAGTATTGAACTCAATACTCCAGCACAGTACACAATACTCCAGAACTGTACACAATACTCCATCATTGTACACAATACTCCAGAACTGTACACAATACTCCAGAACTGTACACAATACTCCAGAGCTGTCAAAAACACTCCAGAACTGTACACACTACTCCAGCACTGTACACAACACTCCACACCTGTACCCAATACTCCAGTATTGAACTCAATACTCCAGCACAGTACACAATACTCCAGAACTGTACACAATACTCCAGAACTGTACACAATACTCCAGACCTGTACCCAATACTCCAGCATTTTACACAATACTCCAGAACTGTACACAATGCTCCAGAACTGAACACAATACTCCAGAACTGTTTACAATACTCCAGAACTGTTCACAATACTCCAGCACTGTACACAATACTCCACAACTGCGCACAATCCTCCAGAATTGGATACAATACTCCAGAGCTGTCCACAATACTCCAGAACTGCACACAATACTCCAGAGCTGTACACAATGCTCCAGAACTGAACACAATACTCCAGAACTGTACACAATACTCCAGAGCTGCACGCAATACTCCAGAACTGTACACAATACTCCAGAGCGGTACACAATATTCTAGAACTGTATACAATACTCGAGCACTGTACACAACACTCCAGAGCTGTACACAATACTCCCGCACTGTACACAATACAGCAGAACTGTACACAATACAGCAGAACTGTACACAATACTCCAGAACTGTTCACAATACTCGAGCACTGTACACAACACTCCAGAGCTGTTACACAATACTCCCGCACTGTACACAATACAGCAGAACTGTACACAATACTCCAGAACTGTACACAATACTCCAGCACTGTACACAATACTCCAGAACTGTACACAATACTCCAGCACTGTACACAACACTCCAGAGCTGTACACAATACTTCAGCACTGTACACAATACTTCAGCACTGTACACAATACTCCAGAGCTGTACACAATACACCAGCACTGTACACAATACTCCAGAACTGTACACAATACTCCAGAGCTGTCAAAAACACTCCAGAACTGTACACAACACTCCAGACCTGTACCCAATACTCCAGGATTGTACTCAATACTCCAGCATTGTACACAATACTCCAGAACTGTACACAATACTCCAGAACTGTACACAATACTCCAGCATTGTACACAATACTCCAGAACTGTACACAATACTCCAGAACTGTACACAATACTCCAGCATTGTACACAATACTCCAGAACTGTACACAATACTCCAGAACTGTACACAATACTCCAGCATTGTACACAATACTCCAGAACTGTACACAATACTCCAGAGCTGTACACAGTACTCCAGAACTGTACACAATACTCCAGAGCTGTACCCAATACTCCAGTATTGCAGTCAATATTCCAGAGCTGTACACAATACTCCAGAGCTGCAGACAATACTCCAGAACAGTACACAATATGCAGGAACTGCACACAATTCTCCAGATCTGCAGACAATATTCCAGAGCTGTCCACAATGCTCCAGAACTGAACACAATTCTCCAGAACTGTACACAATACTCCAGAGCTACACACAATACTCCAGAGCTACACACAATACTCCAGAACGGTACACCATACTCCAGAGCTGTACACAATACTCCAGAAATGCACACAATACTCCAGAGCTGTACACAATGCTCCAGAACTGAACACAACTCTCCAGAACTGTACACAATATGCCAGAGCTACACACAATACTCCAGATCTGCAGACAATATTCCAGAGCTGTCCACAATGCTCCAGAACTGAACACAATTCTCCAGAACTGTACACAATACTCCAGAGCTACACACAATACTCCAGAGCTACACACAATACTCCAGAACGGTACACCATACTCCAGAGCTGTACACAATACTCCAGAAATGCACACAATACTCCAGAGCTGTACACAATGCTCCAGAACTGAACACAACTCTCCAGAACTGTACACAATATGCCAGAGCTACACACAATACTCCAGAACTGTACACAATACTCCAGAGCCGTACACAATGCTCCAGAACTGAATACAATACTCCAGAACTGTACACAATACTCCACAACTGCGCACAATCCTCCAGAATTGGATACAATACTCCAGAACTGTACACAATACTCCAGAGCTGTACACAATCCTCCAGAACTGCACTCAATACTCCCGAGCCGTACACAATACTCCTGAACTGCACACACTACTCCAGAACTGTTCACAATACTCCAGAAATGCACACAATACTCCAGAGCTGTACACAATGCTCCAGAACTGAACACAATACTCCAGAACTGTTCACAATACTCCAGAACTGTTCACAATACTCCAGCACTGTACACAATACTCCACAACTGCGCACAATCCTCCAGAATTGGATACAATACTCCAGAGCTGTCCACAATACTCCAGAGCTGTACACAATGCTCCAGAACTGAACACAATACTCCAGAACTGTACACAATACTCCAGAGCTGCACACAATACTCCAGAACTGTACACAATACTCCAGAGCTGTACACAATGCTCCAGAACTGAACACAATACTCCAGAACTGTACACAATACTCCAGAGCTGTCAAAAACACTCCAGAACTGTACACAATACTCCAGAACTGTACACAATACTCCAGAACTGTACACAATACTCCAGACCTGTACCCAATACTCCAGCATTTTACACAATACTCCAGAACTGTACACAATGCTCCAGAACTGAACACAATACTCCAGAACTGTTTACAATACTCCAGAACTGTTCACAATACTCCAGCACTGTACACAATACTCCACAACTGCGCACAATCCTCCAGAATTGGATACAATACTCCAGAGCTGTCCACAATACTCCAGAACTGCACACAATACTCCAGAGCTGTACACAATGCTCCAGAACTGAACACAATACTCCAGAACTGTACACAATACTCCAGAGCTGCACACAATACTCCAGAACTGTACACAATTCTCCAGAGCGGTACACAATATTCTAGAACTGTATACAATACTCGAGCACTGTACACAACACTCCAGAGCTGTACACAATACTCCCGCACTGTACACAATACAGCAGAACTGTACACAATACAGCAGAACTGTACACAATACTCCAGAACTGTTCACAATACTCGAGCACTGTACACAACACTCCAGAGCTGTTACACAATACTCCCGCACTGTACACAATACAGCAGAACTGTACACAATACTCCAGAACTGTACACAATACTCCAGCACTGTACACAACACTCCAGAGCTGTACACAATAATTCAGCACTGTACACAATACGCCAGCACTGTACACAATACACCAGCACTGTACACAATACTCCAGAACTGTACACAATACTCCAGAGCTGTCAAAAACACTCCAGAACTGTACACAACACTCCAGACCTGTACCCAATACTCCAGTATTGTACTCAATACTCCAGAGCTGTACACAATACTCCAGAACTGTACACAATACTCCAGCATTGTACACAATACTCCAGAACTGTACACAATACTCCAGAACTGTACACAATACTCCAGAACTGTACACAATACTCCAGAACTGTACACAATACTCCAGCATTGTACACAATACTCCAGAACTGTACACAATACTCCAGAACTGTACACAATACTCCAGAACTGTACACAATACTCCAGAACTGTACACAATACTCCAGAGCTGTACACAATACTCCAGAACTGTACACAATACTCCAGAACTGTACACAATACTCCAGAGCTGTACCCAATACTCCAGTATTGCACTCAATATTCCAGAGCTGTACACAATACTCCAGAGCTGCAGACAATACTCCAGAACAGTACACAATATGCAGGAACTGCACACAATTCTCCAGATCTGCAGACAATATTCCAGAACTGTCCACAATGCTCCAGAACTGAACACAATTCTCCAGAACTGTACACAATACTCCAGAGCTACACACAATACTCCAGAACTGTACACAATACTCCAGAGCTACACACAATACTCCAGAGCTACACACAATACTCCAGAACGGTACACCATACTCCAGAGCTGTACACAATACTCCAGAAATGCACACAATACTCCAGAGCTGTACACAATGCTCCAGAACTGAACACAATTCTCCAGAACTGTACACAATATGCCAGAGCTACACACAATACTCCAGAACTGTACACAATACTCCAGAGCCGTACACAATGCTCCAGAACTGAATACAATACTCCAGAACTGTACACAATACTCCACAACTGCGCTCAATCCTCCAGAATTGGATACAATACTCCAGAACTGTACACAATACTCCAGAGCTGTACACAATCCTCCAGAACTGCACTCAATACTCCCGAGCCGTACACAATACTCCTGAACTGCACACACTACTCCAGAACTGTTCACAATACTCCAGAAATGCACACAATACTCCAGAGCTGTACACAATGCTCCAGAACTGAACACAATACTCCAGAACTGTTCACAATACTCCAGAACTGTTCACAATACTCCAGCACTGTACACAATACTCCACAACTGCGCACAATCCTCCAGAATTGGATACAATACTCCAGAGCTGTCCACAATACTCCAGAGCTGTACACAATGCTCCAGAACTGAACACAATACTCCAGAACTGTACACAATACTCCAGAGCTGCACACAATACTCCAGAACTGTACACAATACTCCAGAGCTGTACACAATGCTCCAGAACTGAACACAATACTCCAGAACTGTCCACAATACTCCAGAGCTGCACACAATACTCCAAAACCATACACAACACTCCAGAGCTGTACACATTACTTCAGCACTGTACACAATACGCCAGCACTGTACACAATACACCAGCACTGTACACCATACTCCAGAACTGTTCACAGTACTCCAGAACTGTACACAATACTCCACAGCTGTCAAAAACACTCCAGAACTGTACACAATACTCCAGCGCTGTACACAATACTACAGCATTGTACACAATAATCTAGAACTGCACACACTACTCCAGCACTGTACACAACACTCCAGACCTGTACCCAATACTCCAGTATTCAACTCAATACTCCAGCACAGTACACAATACTCCAGAACTGTACACAATACTCCATCATTGTACACAATACTCCAGAACTGTACACAATACTCCAGAACTGTACACAATACTCCAGAGCTGTACCCAATACTCCAGTATTACACTCAATACTCCAGAGCCGTACACAATACTCCTGAACTGCACACAATACTCCAGGACTGCACACACGACTCCAGAAATGCACATAATACTCCAGAACTGCACACAATACTCCAGAACTGCACACAATACTCCAGAACTGTTCACAATACTCCAGAACGGCACACACGACTCCAGAAATGCACATAATACTCCAGAACTGCACACAATACTCCAGAACTGCACACAATACTCCAGAACTGTTCACAATACTCCAGAACTGCACACACTACTCCAGAGCTGTACCCAATACTCCAGTATTACACTCAATACTCCAGAGCCGTACACAATACTCCTGAACTGCACACAATACTACAGAACTGCACACACGACTCCAGAACTGCACACAATACTCCAGAACTGCACACAATACTCCAGAACTGCACACAATACTCCAGCATTGTACACAATAATCTAGAACTGCACACACTACTCCAGCACTGTACACAACACTCCAGACCTGTACCCAATACTCCAGTATTGAACTCAATACTCCAGCACAGTACACAATACTCCAGAACTGTACACAATACTCCAGCATTGTACACAATACTCCAGAACTGTACACAATACTCCAGAACTGTACACAATACTCCAGAGCTGTACCCAATACTCCAGTATTACACTCAATACTCCAGAGCTGTACACAATACTCCAGAGCTGCAGACAATACTCCCAAGCCGTACACAATACTCCTGAACTGCACACAATACTCCAGAACTGCACACACTACTCCAGAAATGCACACAATACTCCAGAGCTGTACACAATGCTCCAGAACTGAACACAATACTCCAGAACTGTTCACATTACTCCAGATCTGTACACAATGCTCCAGAACTGTACACAATACTCCAGGGCTGTACACAAGACTCCAGAACTGCACGCAATATTCCAGAACTGTTCACATTACTCCAGATCTGTACACAATGCTCCAGAACTGTACACAACACTCCAGCACAGTACACAATACTCCAGAGCTGTACACAATACTCCCGAGCGGCACACAATACTCCAGAACTGTACACAATACTCCAGAGCTGTACACAATACTCCAGTATTGTACACAATAAACTAGAACTGCACACACTACTCCAGCACTGTACACAACACTCCAGAGCTGTACACAACACTCCAGAGCTGTACACAATACTCCAGAGCTGTCAAAAACGCTCCAGAACTGTACACACTACTCCAGCACTGTACACAACACTCCAGACCTGTACCCAATACTCCAGTATTGAACTCAATACTCCAGCACAGTACACAATACTCCAGAACTGTACACAATACTCCAGAACTGTACACAATACTCCAGCATTGTACACAATACTCCAGAACTGTACACAATACTCCAGAGCTGTACACAGTACTCCAGAACTGTACACAATACTCCAGAGCTGTACCCAATACTCCAGTATTGCAGTCAATATTCCAGAGCTGTACACAATACTCCAGAGCTGCAGACAATACTCCAGAACAGTACACAATATGCAGGAACTGCACACAATTCTCCAGATCTGCAGACAATATTCCAGAGCTGTCCACAATGCTCCAGAACTGAACACAATTCTCCAGAACTGTACACAATACTCCAGAGCTACACACAATACTCCAGAGCTACACACAATACTCCAGAACGGTACACCATACTCCAGAGCTGTACACAATACTCCAGAAATGCACACAATACTCCAGAGCTGTACACAATGCTCCAGAACTGAACACAACTCTCCAGAACTGTACACAATATGCCAGAGCTACACACAATACTCCAGATCTGCAGACAATATTCCAGAGCTGTCCACAATGCTCCAGAACTGAACACAATTCTCCAGAACTGTACACAATACTCCAGAGCTACACACAATACTCCAGAGCTACACACAATACTCCAGAACGGTACACCATACTCCAGAGCTGTACACAATACTCCAGAAATGCACACAATACTCCAGAGCTGTACACAATGCTCCAGAACTGAACACAACTCTCCAGAACTGTACACAATATGCCAGAGCTACACACAATACTCCAGAACTGTACACAATACTCCAGAGCTGTACACAATGCTCCAGAACTGAATACAATACTCCAGAACTGTACACAATACTCCACAACTGCGCACAATCCTCCAGAATTGGATACAATACTCCAGAACTGTACACAATACTCCAGAGCTGTACACAATCCTCCAGAACTGCACTCAATACTCCCGAGCCGTACACAATACTCCTGAACTGCACACACTACTCCAGAACTGTTCACAATACTCCAGAAATGCACACAATACTCCAGAGCTGTACACAATGCTCCAGAACTGAACACAATACTCCAGAACTGTTCACAATACTCCAGAACTGTTCACAATACTCCAGCACTGTACACAATACTCCACAACTGCGCACAATCCTCCAGAATTGGATACAATACTCCAGAGCTGTCCACAATACTCCAGAGCTGTACACAATGCTCCAGAACTGAACACAATACTCCAGAACTGTACACAATACTCCAGAGCTGCACACAATACTCCAGAACTGTACACAATACTCCAGAGCTGTACACAATGCTCCAGAACTGAACACAATACTCCAGAACTGTACACAATACTCCAGAGCTGTCAAAAACACTCCAGAACTGTACACAATACTCCAGAACTGTACACAATACTCCAGAACTGTACACAATACTCCAGACCTGTACCCAATACTCCAGCATTTTACACAATACTCCAGAACTGTACACAATGCTCCAGAACTGAACACAATACTCCAGAACTGTTTACAATACTCCAGAACTGTTCACAATACTCCAGCACTGTACACAATACTCCACAACTGCGCACAATCCTCCAGAATTGGATACAATACTCCAGAGCTGTCCACAATACTCCAGAACTGCACACAATACTCCAGAGCTGTACACAATGCTCCAGAACTGAACACAATACTCCAGAACTGTACACAATACTCCAGAGCTGCACACAATACTCCAGAACTGTACACAATTCTCCAGAGCGGTACACAATATTCTAGAACTGTATACAATACTCGAGCACTGTACACAACACTCCAGAGCTGTACACAATACTCCCGCACTGTACACAATACAGCAGAACTGTACACAATACAGCAGAACTGTACACAATACTCCAGAACTGTTCACAATACTCGAGCACTGTACACAACACTCCAGAGCTGTTACACAATACTCCCGCACTGTACACAATACAGCAGAACTGTACACAATACTCCAGAACTGTACACAATACTCCAGCACTGTACACAACACTCCAGAGCTGTACACAATAATTCAGCACTGTACACAATACGCCAGCACTGTACACAATACACCAGCACTGTACACAATACTCCAGAACTGTACACAATACTCCAGAGCTGTCAAAAACACTCCAGAACTGTACACAACACTCCAGACCTGTACCCAATACTCCAGTATTGTACTCAATACTCCAGAATTGTACACAATACTCCAGAACTGTACACAATACTCCAGAACTGTACACAATACTCCAGCATTGTACACAATACTCCAGAACTGTACACAATACTCCAGAACTGTACACAATACTCCAGAACTGTACACAATACTCCAGAACTGTACACAATACTCCAGAGCTGTACACAATACTCCAGAACTGTACACAATACTCCAGAACTGTACACAATACTCCAGAGCTGTACCCAATACTCCAGTATTGCACTCAATATTCCAGAGCTGTACACAATACTCCAGAGCTGCAGACAATACTCCAGAACAGTACACAATATGCAGGAACTGCACACAATTCTCCAGATCTGCAGACAATATTCCAGAGCTGTCCACAATGCTCCAGAACTGAACACAATTCTCCAGAACTGTACACAATACTCCAGAGCTACACACAATACTCCAGAACTGTACACAATACTCCAGAGCTACACACAATACTCCAGAGCTACACACAATACTCCAGAACGGTACACCATACTCCAGAGCTGTACACAATACTCCAGAAATGCACACAATACTCCAGAGCTGTACACAATGCTCCAGAACTGAACACAATTCTCCAGAACTGTACACAATATGCCAGAGCTACACACAATACTCCAGAACTGTACACAATACTCCAGAGCCGTACACAATGCTCCAGAACTGAATACAATACTCCAGAACTGTACACAATACTCCACAACTGCGCTCAATCCTCCAGAATTGGATACAATACTCCAGAACTGTACACAATACTCCAGAGCTGTACACAATCCTCCAGAACTGCACTCAATACTCCCGAGCCGTACACAATACTCCTGAACTGCACACACTACTCCAGAACTGTTCACAATACTCCAGAAATGCACACAATACTCCAGAGCTGTACACAATGCTCCAGAACTGAACACAATACTCCAGAACTGTTCACAATACTCCAGAACTGTTCACAATACTCCAGCACTGTACACAATACTCCACAACTGCGCACAATCCTCCAGAATTGGATACAATACTCCAGAGCTGTCCACAATACTCCAGAGCTGTACACAATGCTCCAGAACTGAACACAATACTCCAGAACTGTACACAATACTCCAGAGCTGCACACAATACTCCAGAACTGTACACAATACTCCAGAGCTGTACACAATGCTCCAGAACTGAACACAATACTCCAGAACTGTCCACAATACTCCAGAGCTGCACACAATACTCCAAAACCATACACAACACTCCAGAGCTGTACACATTACTTCAGCACTGTACACAATACGCCAGCACTGTACACAATACACCAGCACTGTACACCATACTCCAGAACTGTTCACAGTACTCCAGAACTGTACACAATACTCCACAGCTGTCAAAAACACTCCAGAACTGTACACAATACTCCAGCGCTGTACACAATACTACAGCATTGTACACAATAATCTAGAACTGCACACACTACTCCAGCACTGTACACAACACTCCAGACCTGTACCCAATACTCCAGTATTCAACTCAATACTCCAGCACAGTACACAATACTCCAGAACTGTACACAATACTCCATCATTGTACACAATACTCCAGAACTGTACACAATACTCCAGAACTGTACACAATACTCCAGAGCTGTACCCAATACTCCAGTATTACACTCAATACTCCAGAGCCGTACACAATACTCCTGAACTGCACACAATACTCCAGGACTGCACACACGACTCCAGAAATGCACATAATACTCCAGAACTGCACACAATACTCCAGAACTGCACACAATACTCCAGAACTGTTCACAATACTCCAGAACGGCACACACGACTCCAGAAATGCACATAATACTCCAGAACTGCACACAATACTCCAGAACTGCACACAATACTCCAGAACTGTTCACAATACTCCAGAACTGCACACACTACTCCAGAGCTGTACCCAATACTCCAGTAGTACACTCAATACTCCAGAGCCGTACACAATACTCCTGAACTGCACACAATACTACAGAACTGCACACACGACTCCAGAACTGCACACAATACTCCAGAACTGCACACAATACTCCAGAACTGCACACAATACTCCAGCATTGTACACAATAATCTAGAACTGCACACACTACTCCAGCACTGTACACAACACTCCAGACCTGTACCCAATACTCCAGTATTGAACTCAATACTCCAGCACAGTACACAATACTCCAGAACTGTACACAATACTCCAGCATTGTACACAATACTCCAGAACTGTACACAATACTCCAGAACTGTACACAATACTCCAGAGCTGTACCCAATACTCCAGTATTACACTCAATACTCCAGAGCTGTACACAATACTCCAGAGCTGCAGACAATACTCCCAAGCCGTACACAATACTCCTGAACTGCACACAATACTCCAGAACTGCACACACTACTCCAGAAATGCACACAATACTCCAGAGCTGTACACAATGCTCCAGAACTGAACACAATACTCCAGAACTGTTCACATTACTCCAGATCTGTACACAATGCTCCAGAACTGTACACAATACTCCAGGGCTGTACACAAGACTCCAGAACTGCACGCAATATTCCAGAACTGTTCACATTACTCCAGATCTGTACACAATGCTCCAGAACTGTACACAACACTCCAGCACAGTACACAATACTCCAGAGCTGTACACAATACTCCCGAGCGGCACACAATACTCCAGAACTGTACACAATACTCCAGAGCTGTACACAATACTCCAGTATTGTACACAATAAACTAGAACTGCACACACTACTCCAGCACTGTACACAACACTCCAGAGCTGTACACAACACTCCAGAGCTGTACACAATACTCCAGAGCTGTCAAAAACGCTCCAGAACTGTACACACTACTCCAGCACTGTACACAACACTCCAGACCTGTACCCAATACTCCAGTATTGAACTCAATACTCCAGCACAGTACACAATACTCCAGAACTGTACACAATACTCCAGAACTGTACACAATACTCCAGACCTGTACCCAATACTCCAGCATTTTACACAATACTCCAGAACTGTACACAATGCTCCAGAACTGAACACAATACTCCAGAACTGTTTACAATACTCCAGAACTGTTCACAATACTCCAGCACTGTACACAATACTCCACAACTGCGCACAATCCTCCAGAATTGGATACAATACTCCAGAGCTGTCCACAATACTCCAGAACTGCACACAATACTCCAGAGCTGTACACAATGCTCCAGAACTGAACACAATACTCCAGAACTGTACACAATACTCCAGAGCTGCACACAATACTCCAGAACTGTACACAATACTCCAGAGCGGTACACAATATTCTAGAACTGTATACAATACTCGAACACTGTACACAACACTCCAGAGCTGTACACAATACTCCCGCACTGTACACAATACAGCAGAACTGTACACAATACAGCAGAACTGTACACAATACAGCAGAACTGTACACAATACTCCAGAACTGTTCACAATACTCGAGCACTGTACACAACACTCCAGAGCTGTTACACAATACTCCCGCACTGTACACAATACAGCAGAACTGTACACAATACTCCAGAACTGTACACAATACTCCAGCACTGTACACAACACTCCAGAGCTGTACACAATACTTCAGCACTGTACACAATACGCCAGCACTGTACACAATACACCAGCACTGTACACAATACTCCAGAACTGTACACAATACTCCAGAGCTGTCAAAAACACTCCAGAACTGTACACAACACTCCAGACCTGTACCCAATACTCCAGAACTGTACACAACACTCCAGAACTGTACACAATACTCCAGCATTGTACTCAATACTCCAGAATTGTACACAACACTCCAGAGCTGTACACAATACTCCAGAACTGTACACAACACTCCAGAACTGTACACAATACTCCAGCATTGTACACAATACTCCAGAACTGTACACAATACTCCAGAACTGTACACAATACTCCAGCATTGTACACAATACTCCAGAACTGTACACAATACTCCAGAACTGTACACAATACTCCAGCATTGTACACAATACTCCAGAACTGTACACAATGCTCCAGAACTGAATACAATATTCCAGAGCTGTACACAATACTCCAGAGCTGCAGACAATACTCCAGAACAGTACACAATATGCAGGAACTGCACACAATTCTCCAGATCTGCAGACAATATTCCAGAGCTGTCCACAATGCTCCAGAACTGAACACAATTCTCCAGAACTGTACACAATACTCCAGAGCTGCAATACTGGAGTATTGGGTACAGCTCTGGAGTATTGTGCACAGTTCTGGAGTATTGTGTACAGTTCTGGAGTATTGTGTACAATGCTGGAGTATTGTGTACAGTTCTGGAGTATTGTGTACAGTTCTGGAGTATTGTGTACAATGCTGGAGTATTGTGTACAGTTCTGGAGTATTGTGTACAGTTCTGGAGTATTGTGTACAATGCTGGAGTATTGAGTACAATACTGGAGTATTGGGTACAGGTCTGGAGTGTTGTGTACAGTTCTGGAGTGTTTTTGACAGCTCTGGAGTATTGTGTACAGTTCTGGAGTATTGTGTACAGTGCTGGTGTATTGTGTACAGTGCTGGCGTATTGTGTACAGTGCTGAAGTATTGTGTACAGCTCTGGAGTGTTGTGTACAGTTCTGGAGTATTGTGGACAGCTCTGGAGTATTGTATCCAATTCTGGAGGATTGTGCGCAGTTGTGGAGCATTGTGTACAGTGCTGGAGTATTGTGAACAGTTCTGGAGTATTGTAAACAGTTCTGGAGTATTGTGTTCAGTTCTGGAGTATTGTGTACAGCTCTGGAGTATTGTGTACAGTTCTGGAGTATTGTGTGCAGCTCTGGAGTATTGTGTGCAGCTCTGGAGTATTGTGTACAGTTCTGGAGTATTGTGTTCAGTTCTGGAGCATTGTGTACAGCTCTGGAGTATTGTGTGCAGTTCTTGAGTATTGTGGACAGCTCTGGAGTATTGTATCCAATTCTGGAGGATTGTGCACAGTTGTGGAGTATTGTGTACAGTGCTGGAGTATTGTGAACAGTTCTGGAGTATTGTGTACAGCTCTGGAGTATTGTGTACAGTTCTGGAGTATTGTGTGCAGCTCTGGAGTATTGTGTACAGTTCTGGAGTATTGTGTTCAGTTCTGGAGCATTGTGTACAGCTCTGGAGTATTGTGTGCAGTTCTTGAGTATTGTGGACAGCTCTGGAGTATTGTATCCAATTCTGGAGGATTGTGCACAGTTGTGGAGTATTGTGTACAGTGCTGGAGTATTGTGAACAGTTCTGGAGTATTGTGAACAGTTCTGGAGTATTGTGTTCAGTTCTGGAGCATTGTGTACAGCTCTGGAGTATTGTGTGCATTTCTGGAGTATTGTGAACAGTTCTGGAGTAGTGTGTGCAATTCAGGAGTATTGTGTACGGCTCGGGAGTATTGAGTGCAGTTCTGGAGGATTGTGTACAGCTCTGGAGTATTGTGTACAGTTCTGGAGTATTGTATCCAATTCTGGAGGATTGTGCGCAGTTGTGGAGTATTGTGTACAGTTCTGGAGTATGATGTACCGTTCTGGAGTATTGTGTACAGTTCTGGAGTATTGTGTACAGTTCTGGAGTATTGTGTGTAGCTCTGGAGTATTGTGTACAGTTCTGGAGAATTGTGTTCAGTTCTGGAGCATTGTGGACAGCTCTGGAATATTGTCTGCAGATCTGGAGAATTGTGTGCAGTTCCTGCATATTGTGTACTGTTCTGGAGTATTGTCTGCAGCTCTGGAGTATTGTGTGCAGCTCTGGAATATTGAGTGCAATACTGGAGTATTGGGTACAGCTCTGGAGTATTGTGTACAGTTCTGGAGTATTGTGTACAATTCTGGAGTATTGTGTACAATGCTGGAGTATTGTGTACAGTTCTGGAGTATTGTGTACAGTGCTGGAGTATTGTGTACAATGCTGGAGTATTGTGTACAGTTCTGGAGTATTGTGTACAGTTCTGGAGTATTGTGTACAATGCTGGAGTATTGTGTACAGTTCTGGAGTATTGTGTACAGTTCTGGAGTATTGTGTACAATACTGGAGTATTTGGTACAGGTCTGGAGTGTTGTGTACAGTTCTGGAGTATTGTGTACAGTGCTGGTGTATTGTGTACAGTGCTGGCGTATTGTGTACAGTGCTGAAGTATTGTGTACAGCTCTGGAGTGTTGTGTACAGTGCTGGAGTATTGTGTACAGTTCTGGAGTATTGTGTACAGTTCTGCTGTATTGTGTACAGTGCTGGCGTATTGTGTACAGTTCTGGAGTATTGTGTACAGTTCTGGAGTATTGTGTACAGTTCTGCTGTATTGTGTACAGTGCTGGCGTATTGTGTACAGTGCGGGAGTATTGTGTAACAGCTCTGGAGTGTTGTGTACAGTGCTGGAGTATTGTGAACAGTTCTGGAGTATTGTGTACAGTTCTGCTGTATTGTGTACAGTGCTGGCGTATTGTGTACAGTGCGGGAGTATTGTGTACAGCTCTGGAGTGTTGTGTACAGTGCTCGAGTATTGTATACAGTTCTAGAATATTGTGTACGGCTCTGGAGTATTGTATACAGTTCTGGAGTATTGTGTGCAGCTCTGGAGTATTGTGTTCAGTTCTGGAGTATTGTGTACAGCTCTGGAGTATTGTGTGCAGTTCTGGAGTATTGTGGACAGCTCTGGAGTATTGTATCCAATTCTGGAGGATTGTGCGCAGTTGTGGAGTATTGTGTACAGTGCTGGAGTATTGTGAACAGTTCTGGAGTATTGTAAACAGTTCTGGAGTATTGCGTTCAGTTCTGGAGCATTGTGTACAGTTCTGGAGTATTGTGTACAATGCTGGAGTATTGGGTACAGGTCTGGAGTATTGTGTACAGTTCTGGAGTATTGTGTACAGTTCTGGAGTATTGTGTACTGTGCTGGAGTATTGAGTTCAATACTGGAGTATTGGGTACAGGTCTGGAGTGTTGTGTACAGTGCTGGAGTAGTGTGTACAGTGCTGGAGTAGTGTGTGCAGTTCTAGCTTATTGTGTACAATACTGGAGTATTGTGTACAGCTCTGGAGTATTGTGTACAGTTCTGGAGTATTGTGTGCCACTCGGGAGTATTGTGTACAGCTCTGGAGTATTGTGTACAGTGCTGGAGTGTTGTGTACAGTTCTGGAGCATTGTGTACAGATCTGGAGTAATGTGAACAGTTCTGGAATATTGCGTGCAGGTCTGGAGTCTTGTGTACAGCCCTGGAGTATTGTGTACAGTTCTGGAGCATTGTGTACAGATCTGGAGTAATGTGAACAGTTCTGGAGTATTGTGTTCAGTTCTGGAGCATTGTGTACAGCTCTGGAGTATTGTGTGCATTTCTGGAGTAGTGTGTGCAGTTCTGGAGTATTGTGTGCAGTTCAGGAGTATTGTGTACGGCTTGGGAGTATTGTCTGCAGCTCTGGAGTATTGTGTACAGCTCTGGAGTATTGAGTGTAATACTGGAGTATTGGGTACAGCTCTGGAGTATTGTGTACAGTTCTGGAGTATTGTGTACAGTTCTGGAGTATTGTGTACAATGCTGGAGTATTGTGTACAGTTCTGGAGTATTGTGTACTGTGCTGGAGTATTGAGTTCAATACTGGAGTATTGGGTACAGGTCTGGAGTGTTGTGTACAGTGCTGGAGTAGTGTGTGCAGTTCTAGATTATTGTGTACAATGCTGGAGTATTGTGTGCAGTTCTGGAGTATTGTGTGCAGTTCTGGAGTATTGTGTGCAGTTCTGGAGTCGTGTGTGCAGTTCTGGAGTATTGTGTGCAGTTCAGGAGTATTGTGTACGGCTCTGGAGTATTGAGTGTAATACTGGAGTATTGGGTACAGCTCTGGAGTAGTGTGTGCAGTTCTGGAGTATTGTGAACAGTTCTGGAGTATTGTGTGCAGTTCTGGAGTATTGTGTGCAGTTCTGTAGTATTATGTGCATTTCTGGAGTCGTGTGTGCAGTTCTGGAGTATTGTGAACAGTTCTGGAGTATTGTGTGCAGTTCTGGAGTATTGTGTGCAGTTCTGGAGTATTATGTCCATTTCTGGAGTCGTGTGTGCAGTCCTGGAGTATTGTGTGCAGTTCAGGAGTATTGTGTACGGCTCTGGAGTATTGAGTGTAATACTGGAGTATTGGGTACACCTCTGGAGTATTGTGTACAGTTCTGGAGTATTGTGTACAGTTCTGGAGTATTGTGTACAATGATGGAGTATTGTGTACAGTTCTGGAGTATTGTGTACTGTGCTGGAGTATTGAGTTCAATACTGGAGAATTGGGTACAGGTCTGGAGTGTTGTGTACAGTGCTGGAGTAGTGTGTGCAGTTCTAGATTATTGTGTACAATGCTGGAGTATTGTGTACAGCGCTGGAGTATTGTGTACAGTTCTGGAGTGTTTTTGACAGCTGTGGAGTATTGTGTACAGTTCTGGAGTATTGTGAACAGTTCTGGAGTATTGTGTACAGTGCTGGTGTATTGTGTACAGTGCTGGCGTATTGTGTACAGTGCTGAAGTAATGTGTACAGCTCTGGAGTGTTGTGTATGGTTTTGGAGTATTGTGTGCAGCTCTGGAGTATTGTGGACAGTTCTGGAGTATTGTGTTCAGTTCTGGAGCATTGTGTACAGCTCTGGAGTATTGTGTACAGTTCTGGAGTATTGTGTGCAGCTCTGGAGTATTGTGTACAGTTCTGGAGTATTGTGTTCAGTTCTGGAGCATTGTGTACAGCTCTGGAGTATTGTGGACAGCTCTGGAGTATTGTATCCAATTCTGGAGGATTGTGCGCAGTTGTGGAGTATTGTGTAAAATGCTGGAGTATTGTGTTCAGTTCTGGAGCATTGTGTACAGCTCTGGAGTATTGTGTGCATTTCTGGAGTATTGTGAACAGTTCTGGAGTAGTGTGTGCAGTTCAGGAGTATTGTGTACGGCTCGGGAGTGTTGAGTGCAGTTCTGGAGGATTGTGTACAGTTCTGGAGTATTGTATCCAATTCTGGAGGATTGTGCGCAGTTGTGGAGTATTGTGTACAGTTCTGGAGTATTGTATTCAGTTCTGGAGCATTGTGTACGGCTCTGGAGTATTGTGTACAGTTCTGGAGTATTGTGTGTAGCTCTGGCATATTGTGTACAGTTCTGGAGAATTGTGTTCAGTTCTGGAGCATTGTGTACAGCTCTGGAGTATTGTGTGCATTTCTGGAGTATGGTGTACCGTTCTGGAGTATTGTGTGTAGCTCTGGAGTATTGTGTGTAGCTCTGGAGTATTGTGTACAGTTCTGGAGTATTGTGTGTAGCTCTGGAGTATTGTGTACAGTTCTGGAGAATTGTGTTCAGTTCTGGAGCATTCTGGACAGCTCTGGAATATTGTCTGCAGATCTGGAGAATTGTGTACAGCTCTGGAATATTGAGTGCAATACTGGAGTATTGGGTACAGCTCTGGAGTATTGTGTACAGTTCTGGAGTATTGTGTACAGTTCTGGAGTATTGTGTACAATGCTGGAGTATTGTGTACAGTTCTGGAGTATTGTGTACAGTTCTGGAGTATTGTGTACAATGCTGGAGTATTGTGTACAGTTCTGGAGTATTGTGTACAGTTCTGGAGTATTGTGTACAATGCTGGAGTATTGAGTACAATACTGGAGTATTGTGTACAGTTCTGGAGTATTGTGTACAGTTCTGGAGTATTGTGTACAGTTCTGGAGTATTGTGTACAGTTCTGGAGTATTGTGTACAATACTGGAGTATTGGGTACAGGTCTGGAGTGTTGTGTACAGTTCTGGAGTGTTTTTGACAGCTCTGGAGTATTGTGTACAGTTCTGGAGTATTGTGTACAGTGCTGGTGTATTGTGTACAGTGCTGGCGTATTGTGTACAGTGCTGAAGTATTGTGAACAGTTCTGGAGTATTGTGTACAGTTCTGGAGTATTGTGTACAGTGCTGGTGTATTGTGTACAGTGCGGGAGTATTGTGTACAGTTCTGGAGTATTGTGTACAGTTCTGCTGTATTGTGTACAGTGCTGGCGTATTGTGTACCGCTCTGGAGTATTGTGTACAGTGCGGGAGTATTGTGTGCAGTTCTGGAGTATTGTGTACAGTTCTGGAGTATTGTGTACCGCTCTGGAGTATTGTGTACAGTTCTGCTGTATTGTGTACAGTGCTGGCGTATTGTGTACAGTTCTGGAGTATTGTGTACAGTTCTGGAGTATTGTGTACAGTTCTGCTGTATTGTGTACAGTGCTGGCGTATTGTGTACAGTGCTGGCGTATTGTGTACAGTGCGGGAGCATTGTGTACAGATCTGGAGTAATGTGAACAGTTCTGGAGTATTGTGTTCAGTTCTGGAGCATTGTGTACAGCTCTGGAGTATTGTGTGCATTTCTGGAGTAGTGTGTGCACTTCTGGAGTATTGTGTGCAGTTCAGGAGTATTGTGTACAGCACTGGAGTATTGAGTGTAATACTGGAGTATTGGGTACAGCTCTGGAGTATTGTGTACAGTTCTGGAGTATTGTGTACAGTTCTGGAGTATTGTGTACAATGCTGGAGTATTGTGTACAGTTCTGGAGTATTGTGTACTGTGCTGGAGTATTGAGTTCAATACTGGAGTATTGGGTACAGGTCTGGAGTATTGTGTGCATTTCTGGAGTATTGTGTACAGCTCTGGAGTATGGTGTACCGTTCTGGAGTATTGTGTGTAGCTCTGGAGTATTGTGTGTAGCTCTGGAGTATTGTGTACAGTTCTGGAGTATTGTGTGTAGCTCTGGAGTATTGTGTACAGTTCTGGAGAATTGTGTTCAGTTCTGGAGCATTCTGGACAGCTCTGGAATATTGTCTGCAGATCTGGAGAATTGTGTACAGCTCTGGAATATTGAGTGCAATACTGGAGTATTGGGTACAGCTCTGGAGTATTGTGTACAGTTCTGGAGTATTGTGTACAGTTCTGGAGTATTGTGTACAATGCTGGAGTATTGTGTACAGTTCTGGAGTATTGTGTACAGTTCTGGAGTATTGTGTACAATGCTGGAGTATTGTGTACAGTTCTGGAGTATTGTGTACAGTTCTGGAGTATTGAGTACAATACTGGAGTATTGGGTACAGGTCTGGAGTATTGTGTACAGTTCTGGAGTATTGTGTACAATTCTGGAGTATTGAGTACAATACTGGAGTATTGGGTACAGGTCTGGAGTGTTGTGTACAGTTCTGGAGTGTTGTGTACAGCTCTGGAGTGTTGTGTACAGTTCTGGAGTAGTGTGTGCAGTTCTAGTTTATTGTGTACAATACTGGAGTATTGTGTACAGCTCTGGAGTATTGTGTACAGTTCTGGAGTATTGTATCCAATTCTGGAGTATTGAGTACAATACTGGAGTATTGGGTACAGGTCTGGAGTGTTGTGTACAGCTCTGGAGTGTTGTGTACAGTGCTGGAGTAGTGTGTACAGTTCTGGAGTGTTTTTGACAGCTCTGGAGTATTGTGTACAGCTCTGGAGTATTGTGTACAGCTCTGGAGTGTTGTGTACAGCTCTGGAGTGTTGTGTACAGTGCTGGAGTAGTGTGTGCAGTTCTAGTTTATTGTGTACAATACTGGAGTATTGTGTACAGCTCTGGAGTATTGTGTACAGTTCTGGAGTATTGTGTGCCGCTCGGGAGTATTGTGTGCAGCTCTGGAGTATTGTGTACAGATCTGGAGTAATGTGATCAGTTCTGGAATATTGCGTGCAGTTCTGGAGTCTTGTGTACAGCCCTGGAGTATTGTGTACAGTTCTGGAGCATTGTGTACAGATCTGGAGTAATGTGAACAGTTCTGGAGTATTGTGTTCAGTTCTGGAGCATTGTGTACAGCTCTGGAGTATTGTGTGCATTTCTGGAGTAGTGTGTGCAGTTCTGGAGTATTGTGTGCAGTTCAGGAGTATTGTGTACGGCTTGGGAGTATTGTCTGCAGCTCTGGAGTATTGTGTACAGCTCTGGAGTATTGAGTGTAATACTGGAGTATTGGGTACAGCTCTGGAGTATTGTGTACAGTTCTGGAGTATTGTGTACAGTTCTGGAGTATTGTGTACAATGCTGGAGTATTGTGTACAGTTCTGGAGTATTGTGTACTGTGCTGGAGTATTGAGTTCAATACTGGAGTATTGGGTACTGGTCTGGAGTGTTGTGTACAGTGCTGGAGTAGTGTGTGCAGTTCTAGATTATTGTGTACAATGCTGGAGTATTGTGTACAGCGCTGGAGTATTGTGTACAGTTCTGGAGTGTTTTTGACAGCTGTGGAGTATTGTGTACAGTTCTGGAGTACTGTGAATAGTTCTGGAGTATTGTGTACAGTGCTGGTGTATTGTGTACAGTGCTGGCGTATTGTGTACAGTGCTGAAGTAATGTGTACAGCTCTGGAGTGTTGTGTATAGTTTTGGAGTATTGTGTGCAGCTCTGGAGTATTGTGGACAGTTCTGGAGTATTGTGTTCAGTTCTGGAGTATTGTGTACAGCTCTGGAGTATTGTGTACAGTTCTGGAGTATTGTGTGCAGCTCTGGAGTATTGTGTACAGTTCTCGAGTATTGTGTTCAGTTCTGGAGCATTGTGTACAGCTCTGGAGTATTGTGTGCAGTTCTTGAGTATTGTGGACAGCTCTGGAGTATTGTGTACAGTTCTGGAGTATTGTGTACAATTCTGGAGTATTGTGTAAAATGCTGGAGTATTGTGAACAGTTCTGGAGTATTGTGAACAGTTCTGGAGTATTGTGTTCAGTTCTGGAGCATTGTGTACAGCTCTGGAGTATTGTGTGCATTTCTGGAGTATTGTGAACAGTTCTGGAGTAGTGTGTGCAGTTCAGGAGTATTGTGTACGGCTCGGGAGTATTGAGTGCAGTTCTGGTGGATTGTGTACAGCTCTGGAGTATTGTGTACAGTTCTGGAGTATTGTATCCAATTCTGGAGGATTGTGCACAGTTGTGGAGTATTGTGTACAGTTCTGGAGTATTGTATTCAGTTCTGGAGTATTGTGTGTAGCTCTGGAGTATTGTGTACAGTTCTGGAGAATTGTGTTCAGTTCTGGAGCATTGTGGACAGCTCTGGAATATTGTCTGCAGATCTGGAGAATTGTGTGCAGTTCCTGCATATTGTGTACTGTTCTGGAGTATTGTCTGCAGCTCTGGAGTATTGTGTACAGCTCTGGAATATTGAGTGCAATACTGGAGTATTGGGTACAGCTCTGGAGTATTGTGTACAGTTCTGGAGTATTGTGTGTAGCTCTGGCATATTGTGTACAGTTCTGGAGAATTGTGTTCAGTTCTGGAGCATTGTGTACAGCTCTGGAGTATTGTGTGCATTTCTGGAGTATTGTGTACAGCTCTGGAGTATGGTGTAGCGTTCTGGAGTATTGTGTGTAGCTCTGGAGTATTGTGTGTAGCTCTGGAGTATTGTGTACAGTTCTGGAGAATTGTGTTCAGTTCTGGAGCATTGTGGACAGCTCTGGAATATTGTCTGCAGATCTGGAGAATTGTGTGCAGTTCCTGCATATTGTGTACTGTTCTGGAGTATTGTCTGCAGCTCTGGAGTATTGTGTACAGCTCTGGAATATTGAGTGCAATACTGGAGTATTGGGTACAGCTCTGGAGTATTGTGTACAGTTCTGGAGTATTGTGTACAGTTCTGGAGTATTGTGTACAATGCTGGAGTATTGTGTACAGTTCTGGAGTATTGTGTACAGTTCTGGAGTATTGTGTACAATGCTGGAGTATTGTGTACAGTTCTGGAGTATTGTGTACAGTTCTGGAGTATTGTGTACAATGCTGGAGTATTGGGTACAGGTCTGGAGTGTTGTGTACAGTTCTGGAGTGTGTTTGACAGCTCTGGAGTATTGTGTACAGTTCTGGAGTATTGTGTACAGTGCTGGTGTATTGTGTACAGTTCTGGAGTATTGTGTACAGTGCTGGTGCATTGTGTACAGTGCTGAAGTATTGTGTACAGTGCTGGCGTATTGTGTACAGTTCTGGAGTATTGTGTACAGTGCTGGTGTATTGTGTACAGTTCTGGAGTATTGTGTACAGTGCTGGCGTATTGTGTACAGTGCTGAAGTATTGTGTAACAGCTCTGGAGTGTTGTGTACAGTGCTGGAGTATTGTGTAACAGCTCTGGAGTGTTGTGTACAGTGCTGGAGTATTGTGAACAGTTCTGGAGTATTGTGTACAGTTCTGCTGTATTGTGTACAGTTCTGCTGTATTGTGTACAGTGTGGGAGTATTGTGTACAGCTCTGGAGTGTTGTGTACAGTGCTCGAGTATTGTATACAGTTCTAGAATATTGTGTACCGCTCTGGAGTATTGTGTACAGTTCTGGAGTATTGTGTGCAGCTCTGGAGTATTGTGTACAGTTCTGGAGTATTGTGTTCAGTTCTGGAGCATTGTGATCAGCTCTGGAGTATTGTGTGCAGTTCTGGAGTATTGTGGACAGCTCTGGAGTATTGTATCCAATTCTGGAGGATTGTGCGCAGTTGTGGAATATTGTGTACAGTGCTGGAGTATTGTGAACAGTTCTGGAGTATTGTAAACAGTTCTGGAGTATTGTGTTCAGTTCTGGAGCATTGTGTACAGTTCTGGAGTATTGTGTAAAATGCTGGAGTATTGTGTACAGGTCTGGAGTATTGTGTACAGTTCTGGAGTATTGTGTACAGTTCTGGAGTATTGTGTACTGTGCTGGAGTATTGAGTTCAATACTGGAGTATTGGGTACAGGTGTGGAGTGTTGTGTACAGTGCTGGAGTAGTGTGTACAGTTCTGGAGTGTTTTTGACAGCTCTGGAGTATTGTGTACAGTTCTGGAGTATTGTGTACAGTTCTGGAGTATTGTGTACAATGATGGAGTATTGTGTACAGTTCTGGAGTATTGTGTACTGTGCTGGAGTATTGAGTTGAATACTGGAGTATTGGGTACAGGTCTGGAGTGTTGTGTACAGTTCTGGAGTAGTGTGTGCAGTTCTAGATTATTGTGTACAATGCTGTAGTATTGTGTACAGCGCTGGAGTATTGTGTACAGTTCTGGAGTGTTTTTGACAGCTGTGGAGTATTGTGTACAGTTCTGGAGTACTGTGAACAGTTCTGGAGTATTGTGTACAGTGCTGGTGTATTGTGTACAGTGCTGGCGTATTGTGTACAGTGCTGAAGTAATGTGTACAGCTCTGGAGTGTTGTGTATAGTTTTGGAGTATTGTGTGCAGCTCTGGAGTATTGTGGACAGTTCTGGAGTATTGTGGACAGTTCTGGAGTATTGTGTTCAGTTCTGGAGCATTGTGTACAGCTCTGGAGTATTGTGTACAGTTCTGGAGTATTGTGTGCAGCTCTGGAGTATTGTGTACAGTTCTGGAGTATTGTGTACAGTTCTGGAGCATTGTGTGCAGTTCTGGAGTATTGTGGACAGCTCTGGAGTATTGTATCCAATTCTGGAGGATTGTGCGCAGTTGTGGAGTATTGTGTACAGTGCTGGAGTATTGTGAACAGTTCTGGAGTATTGTGAACAGCACTGTACACAATGCTCCACAACTGCGCACAATCCTCCAGAATTGGATACAATACTCCAGAGCTGTCCACAATACTCCAGAACTGTACACAACACTCCAGAGCTGTACACAATACTTCAGCACTGTACACAATACGCCAGCACTGTACACAATACACCAGCACTGTACACAATACTCCAGAACTGTACACAATACTCCAGAGCTGTCAAAAACACTCCAGAACTGTACACAACACTCCAGACCTGTACCCAATACTCCAGTATTGTACTCAATACTCCAGCATTGTACACAATACTCCAGAACTGTACACAATACTCCAGAACTGTACACAATACTCCAGCATTGTACACAATACTCCAGAACTGTACACAATACTCCAGAACTGTACACAATACTCCAGCATTGTACACAATACTCCAGAACTGTACACAATACTCCAGAACTGTACACAATACTCCAGAGCTGTACCCAATACTCCAGTATTGCACTCAATATTCCAGAGCTGTACACAATTCTCCAGATCTGCAGACAATATTCCAGAGCTGTCCAGAATGCTCCAGAACTGAACACAATTCTCCAGAACTGTACACAATACTCCAGAGCTACACACAATACTCCAGAACTGTACACAATACTCCAGAGCTACACACAATACTCCAGAGCTACACACAATACTCCAGAACGGTACACCATACTCCAGAGCTGTACACAATACTCCAGAAATGCACACAATACTCCAGACCTGTACCCAATACTCCAGTATTGAACTCAATACTCCAGCACAGTACACAATACTCCAGAACTGTACACAATACTCCAGCATTGTACACAATACTCCAGAACTGTACACAATACTCCAGAACTGTACACAATACTCCAGAGCTGTACCCAATACTCCAGTATTACACTCAATACTCCAGTGCTGTACACAATACTCCAGAGCTGCAGACAATACTCCCAAGCCGTACACAATACTCCTGAACTGCACACAATACTCCAGAAGTGCACACACTACTCCAGAAATGCACACAATACTCCAGAGCTGTACACAATGCTCCAGAACTGAACACAATACTCCAGAACTGTTCACATTACTCCAGATCTGTACACAATGCTCCCGCACTGTACACAATACGCCAGCACTGTACACAATACGCCAGCACTGTACACAATACAGCAGAACTGTACACAATACTCCAGAACTGTACACAATACTCCAGAACTGTACACAATACGCCAGCACTGTACACAATACAGCAGAACTGTACACAATACTCCAGAGCGGTACACAATACTCCAGAACTGTACACAATACTCCAGAACTGCACACAATACTCCCGCACTGTACACAACACTCCAGAGCTGTACACAATACTCCCGCACTGTACACAATACACCAGCACTGTACACAATACTCCAGAACTGTACACAATACTCCAGAACTGTTCACAATACTTCAGCACTGTACACAATACGCCAGCACTGTACACAATACACCAGCACTGTACACAATACTCCAGAACTGTACACAATACTCCAGAGCTGTCAAAAACACTCCAGAACTGTACACAACACTCCAGACCTGTACCCAATACTCCAGTATTGTACACAATACTCCAGAACTGTACACAATACTCCAGAACTGTACACAATACTCCAGAACTGTACACAATACTCCAGAACTGTACACAATACTCCAGTATTGTACTCAATACTCCAGCATTGTACACAATACTCCAGAACTGTACACAATACTCCAGAACTGTACACAATACTCCAGCATTGTACACAATACTCCAGAACTGTACACAATACTCCAGAACTGTACACAATACTCCAGCATTGTACACAATACTCCAGAACTGTACACAATACTCCAGAACTGTACACAATACTCCAGAGCTGTACCCAATACTCCAGTATTGCACTCAATATTCCAGAGCTGTACACAATTCTCCAGATCTGCAGACAATATTCCAGAGCTGTCCAGAATGCTCCAGAACTGAACACAATTCTCCAGAACTGTACACAATACTCCAGAGCTACACACAATACTCCAGAACTGTACACAATACTCCAGAGCTACACACAATACTCCAGAGCTACACACAATACTCCAGAACGGTACACCATACTCCAGAGCAGTACACAATACTCCAGAGCTGTACACAATGCTCCAGAACTGAACACAATTCTCCAGAACTGTACACAATATGCCAGAGCTACACACAATACTCCAGAACTGTACACAATACTCCAGAGCCGTACACAATGCTCCAGAACTGAATACAATACTCCAGAACTGTACACAATACTCCACAACTGCGCACAATCCTCCAGAATTGGATACAATACTCCAGAACTGTACACAATCCTCCAGAACTGCACTCAATACTCCCGAGCCGTACACAATACTCCTGAACTGCACACACTACTCCAGAACTGTTCACAATACTCCAGAAATGCACACAATACTCCAGAGCTGTACACAATGCTCCAGAACTGAACACAATACTCCAGAACTGTACACAATACTCCAGAACTGTTCACAATACTCCAGCATTTTACACAATACTCCACAACTGCGCACAATCCTCCAGAATTGGATACAATACTCCAGAGCTGTCCACAATACTCCAGAGCTGTACACAATGCTCCAGAACTGAACACAATACTCCAGAACTGTACACAATACTCCAGAGCTGCACACAATACTCCAGAACTGTACACAATACTCCAGAGCTGTACACAATGCTCCAGAACTGAACACAATACTCCAGAACTGTCCACAATACTCCAGAGCTGCACACAATACTCCAAAACCATACACAACACTCCAGAGCTGTACACATTACTTCAGCACTGTACACAATACGCCAGCACTGTACACAATACACCAGCACTGTACACAATACTCCAGAACTGTTCACAATACTCCAGAACTGTACACAATACTCCACAGCTGTCAAAAACACTCCAGAACTGTACACAATACTCCAGCGCTGTACACAATACTCCAGCATTGTACACAATAATCTAGAACTGCACACACTACTCCAGCACTGTACACAACACTCCAGACCTGTACCCAATTCTCCAGTATTGAACTCAATACTCCAGCACAGTACACAATACTCCAGAACTGTACACAATACTCCATCATTGTACACAATACTCCAGAACTGTACACAATACTCCAGAACTGTACACAATACTCCAGAGGTGTACCCAATACTCCAGTATTACACTCAATACTCCAGAGCCGTACACAATACTCCTGAACTGCACACAATACTCCAGGACTGCACACACGACTCCAGAAATGGACATAATACTCCAGAACTGCACACAATACTCCAGAACTGCACACAATACTCCAGAACTGTTCACAATACTCCAGAACTGCACACACGACTCCAGAAATGCACATAATACTACAGAACTGCACACAATACTCCAGAACTGCACACAATACTCCAGAACTGTTCACAATACTCCAGAACTGCACACACTACTCCAGAGCTGTACCCAATACTCCAGTATTACACTCAATACTCCAGAGCCGTACACAATACTCCTGAACTGCACACAATACTCCAGAACTGCACACACGACTCCAGAACTGCACACAATACTCCAGAACTGCACACAATACTCCAGAACTGCACACAATACTCCAGCATTGTACACAATAATCTAGAACTGCACACACTACTCCAGCACTGTACACAACACTCCAGACCTGTACCCAATACTCCAGTATTGAACTCAATACTCCAGCACAGTACACAATACTCCAGAACTGTACACAATACTCCAGCATTGTACACAATACTCCAGAACTGTACACAATACTCCAGAACTGTACACAATACTCCAGAGCTGTACCCAATACTCCAGTATTACACTCAATACTCCAGAGCTGTACACAATACTCCAGAGCTGCAGACAATACTCCCAAGCCGTACACAATACTCCTGAACTGCACACAATACTCCAGAACTGCACACACTACTCCAGAAATGCACACAATACTCCAGAGCTGTACACAATGCTCCAGAACTGAACACAATACTCCAGAACTGTTCACATTACTCCAGATCTGTACACAATGCTCCAGAACTGTACACAATACTCCAGGGCTGTACACAAGACTCCAGACCTGCACGCAATATTCCAGAACTGTTCACATTACTCCAGATCTGTACACAATGCTCCAGAACTGTACACAACACTCCAGCACTGTACACAATACTCCAGAGCTGTACACAATACTCCCGAGTGGCACACAATACTCCAGAACTGTACACAATACTCCAGAGCTGTACACAATACTCCAGTATTGTACACAATAAGCTAGAACTGCACACACTACTCCAGCACTGTACACACTACTCCAGCACTGTACACAACACTCCAGACCTGTACCCAATACTCCAGTATTGAACTCAATACTCCAGCACAGTACACAATACTCCAGAACTGTACACAATACTCCAGAACTGTACACAATACTCCAGACCTGTACCCAATACTCCAGCATTGTACACAATACTCCAGAACTGTACACAATGCTCCAGAACTGAACGCAATACTCCAGAACTGTTTACAATACTCCAGAACTGTTCACAATACTCCAGCACTGTACACAATACTCCACAACTGCGCACAATCCTCCAGAATTGGATACAATACTCCAGAGCTGTCCACAATACTCCAGAACTGCACACAATACTCCAGAGCTGTACACAATACTCCAGAACTGAACACAATACTCCAGAGCTGCACACAATACTCCAGAACTGTATACAATACTCCAGAGCCGTACACAATATTCTAGAACTGTATACAATACTCGAGCACTGTACACAACACTCCAGAGCTGTACACAATACTCCCGCACTGTACACAATACGCCAGCACTGTACACAATACAGCAGAACTGTACACAATACTCCAGAACTGTTCACAATACTCCAGCACTGTACACAACACTCCAGAGCTGTTACACAATACTCCCGCACTGTACACAATACGCCAGCACTGTACACAATACAGCAGAACTGTACACAATACTCCAGAACTGTACACAATACTCCAGAACTGTACACAATACGCCAGCACTGTACACAATACTCCAGCACTATACACAATACTCCAGCACTGTACACAACACTCCAGAGCTGTTACACAATACTCCCGCACTGTACACAATACGCCAGCACTGTACACAATACAGCAGAACTGTACACAATACTCCAAAACTATACACAACACTCCAGAGCTGTACACAATACTTCAGCACTGTACACAATACGCCAGCACTGTACACAATACACCAGCACTGTACACAATACTCCAGAACTGTACACAACACTCCAGACCTGTACCAAATACTCCAGTATTGTACACAATACTCCAGAACTGTACACAATACTCCAGAACTGTACACAATACTCCAGCATTGTACACAATACTCCAGCACTGTACACAATACTCCAGAACTGTACACAATACTCCAGCATTGTACACAATACTCCAGAATTGTACACAATACTCCAGAACTGTACACAATACTCCAGAGCTGTACCCAATACTCCAGTATTGCACTCAATATTCCAGAGCTGCACACAATACTCCAGAGCTGCAGACAATACTCCAGAACAGTACACAATATGCAGGAACTGCACACAATTCTCCAGATCTGTAGACAATATTCCAGAGCTGTCCACAATGCTCCAGAACTGAACACAATTCTCCAGAACTGTACACAATACTCCAGAGCTACACACAATACTCCAGAACTGTACACAATACTCCAGAACTGTACACAATACTCCAGAACGGTACATCATACTCCAGAACTGTACACAATACTCCACAACTGCGCACAATCCTCCAGAATTGGATACAATACTCCAGAACTGTACACAATACTCCAGAGCTGTACACAATCCTCCAGAACTGCACTCAATACTCCCGAGCCGTACACAATACTCCTGAATTGCACACACTACTCCAGAACTGTTCACAATACTCCAGAAATGCACACAATACTCCAGAGCTGTACACAATGCTCCAGAACTGAACACAATACTCCAGAACTGTTCACAATACTCCAGAACTGTTCACAATACTCCAGCACTGTACACAATACTCCACAACTGTGCACAATCCTCCAGAATTGGATACAATACTCCAGAGCTGTCCACAATACTCAAGAACTGCACACAATACTCCAGAGCTGTACACAATGCTCCAGAACTGAACACAATACTCCAGAACTGTACACAATACTCCAGAGCTGCACACAATACTCCAGAACTGTACACAATACTCCAGAGCTGTACACAATGCTCCAGAACTGAACACAATACTCCAGAACTGTCCACAATACTCCAGAGCTGCACACAATACTCCAAAACTATACACAACACTCCAGAGCTGTACACAATGCTCCAGAACTGAACACAATACTCCAGAACTGTCCACAATACTCCAGAGCTGCACACAATACTCCAAAACTATACACAACACTCCAGAGCTGTACACATTACTTCAGCACTGTACACAATACGCCAGCACTGTACACAATACACCAGCACTGTACACAATACTCCAGAACTGTACACAATACTCCACAGCTGTCAAAAACACTCCAGCACTGTACACAATACTCCAGCATTGTACACAATAATCTAGAACTGCACACACTACTCCAGCACTGTACACAACACTCCAGACCTGTACCCAATACTCCAGTATTTAACTCAATACTCCAGCACAGTACACAATACTCCAGAACTGTACACAATACTCCAGCATTGTACACAATACTCCAGAACTGTACACAATACTCCAGAACTGTACACAATACTCCAGAGCTGTACCCAATACTCCAGTATTACACTCAATACTCCAGAGCTGTACACAATACTCCAGAGCTGCAGACAATACTCCCAAGCCGTACACAATACTCCTGAACTGCACACAATACTCCAGAACTGCACACACTACTCCAGAAATGCACACAATACTCCAGAGCTGTACACAA
Organism: Chiloscyllium punctatum; assembly: GCF_047496795.1. Classification (NCBI taxonomy): domain Eukaryota; kingdom Metazoa; phylum Chordata; class Chondrichthyes; order Orectolobiformes; family Hemiscylliidae; genus Chiloscyllium; species Chiloscyllium punctatum. The sequence goes on along the minus strand of NC_092764.1, from coordinate 280,927 downwards.
TGCTCCAGAACTGCACACAATACTCCAGAACTGCACACAATACTCCAGAGCTACACACAATACTCCAGAACTGTACACAATACTCCAGAGCTGTACACAATACTCCAGAGCTACACACAATACTCCAGAACTGTACACAATACTCCAGAGCTGTACACAATACTCCAGAGCTACACACAATACTCCAGAACTGTACACAATACTCCAGAGCTGTACACAATGCTCCAGAACTGTACACAATACTCCAGAGCTACACACAATACTCCAGAACTGTACACAATACTCCAGAACTGTACACAATACTCCAGAGCTGTACACAATGCTCCAGAACTGTACACAATACTCCAGAGCTGTACACAATACTCCAGAGCTACACACAATACTCCAGAACTGTACACAATACTCCAGAGCTGTACACAATACTCCAGAACTGTACACAATACTCCAGAACTGTACACAATGCTCCAGAACTGAACACAATACTCCAGAACTGTACACAATACTCCAGAACTGCACACAATAATCCAGAACTGTTCACATTACTCCAGATCTGTACACAATGCTCCAGAGCTGTACACAATACTCCAGAACTGTACACAATACTCCAGCACTGTACACAATACTCCAGAGCTACACACAATACTCCAGAACTGTACACAATACTCCAGAACTGTACACAATGCTCCAGAACTGAACACAATACTCCAGAACTGTACACAATACTCCAGAACTGCGCACAATCCTCCAGAATTGGATACAATACTCCAGAGCTGTCCACAATACTCCAGAACTGCACACAATACTCCAGAACTGCACACAATACTCCAGAACTGTACACAATACTCCAGAACTGCACACAATACTCCAGATCTTCACACAATACTCCAGAACTGTACACAATACTCCAGAGCTGTAAACAATGCTCCAGAACTGAACACAATACTCCAGAACTGTCCACTATACTCCAGAGCTGCACACAATACTCCAGAACTGTTCACAATACTCCAGAACTGTACACAATACTCCAGAGCTGTAAACAATGCTCCAGAACTGAACACAACACTCCAGAACTGTCCACAATACTCCAGAAATGCACACAATACTCCAGAACTGTCCACAATACTCCAGAACTGCACACAATAATCCAGAACTGTTCACATTACTCCAGATCTGTACACAATGCTCCAGAACTGTACACAATACTCCAGGGCTGTACACAAGACTCCAGAACTGCACACAATATTGCAGAACTGTTCACAATACTCCAGATCTGTACACAATGCTCCAGAACTGTACACAACACTCCAGCACTGTGCACAATACTCCAGAGCAGCACATAATACTCCAGAACTGTACACAATACTCCAGAGCTGCACACAATACTCCAGAACTGTTCACAATACTCCAGAACTGTACACAATACTCCAGAGCTTCACACAATACTCCAGAACTGTACACAATACTCCAGAGCTGTAAACAATGCTCCAGAACTGAACACAATAATCCAGAGCTGTACACAATGCTCCAAAACTGAACACAATACTCCAGAACTGTTCACATTACTCCAGATCTGTACACAATGCTCCAGAACTGTACACAATACTCCAGGGCTGTACACAAGACTCCAGCACTGTACACAATACTCCAGAGCTGTACACAATACTCCCGAGCGGCACACAATACTCCCGAGCGGCACACAATACTCCAGAACTGTACACAATACTCCAGAGCTGTACACAATACTCCAGTATTGTACACAATAAGCTAGAACTGCACACACTACTCCAGCACTGTACACAACACTCCAGAGCTGTACACAACACTCCAGAGCTGTACACAATACTCCAGACCTGTACCCAATACTCCAGTATTGAACTCAATACTCCAGCACAGTACGCAATACTCCAGAACTGTACACACTACTCCAGAACTGTACACAATATTCCAGACCTGTACCCAATACTCCAGCATTGTACACAATACTCCAGAACTGTACACAATACTCCAGAACTGTACACAATACTCCAGCATTGTACACAATACTCCAGAACTGTACACAATACTCCAGAGCTGTACCCAATACTCCAGTATTGCACTCAATATTCCAGAGCTGTACACAATACTCCAGAGCTGCAGACAATACTCCAGAACAGTACACAATATGCAGGAACTGTACACAATACTCCATAGCTACACACAATACTCCAGAACTGTACACAATACTCCAGAGCTGTCCACAATGCTCCAGAACTGAACACAATTCTCCAGAACTGTACACAATACTCCAGAGCTGCACACAATACTCCAGAACTGTACACAATACTCCAGAACTGTACACAATACTCCACAACTGCGCACAATCCTCCAGAGCTGTACACAATACTCCAGAACAGTACACAATCCTCCAGAACTGCACACAATGCTCCAGAGCTACACACAATACTCCAGAACTGTACACAATACTCCAGAGCTACACACAATACTCCAGAACTGTACACAATACTCCAGAGCTACACACAATACTCCAGAACTGTACACAATACTCCAGAGCTACACACAATACTCCAGAACTGTACACAATACTCCAGAGCTGTACACAATGCTCCAGAGCTGTACACAATACTCCAGAACTGTACACAATACTCCAGACCTGTACACAATACTCCAGAACTGTACACAATACTCCAGAACTGTACACAATATTCCAGTGCTGTACACAATACTCCAGAGCTGTACACAATATTCCAGCGCTGTACACAATACTCCAGAGCTGTACACAATACTCCAGCGCTGTACACAATACTCCAGCGCTGTACACAATACTCCAGAACTGTCCAGAACTGTACACAATACTCCAGAACTGTCCAGAACTGTACACTATACTCCAGAACTGTACACAATACTCCCTCTTCAGTTTACCTAGTGTCTTGTATAAGGTCGAAGTCACATGACACCAGGTCAGAGTCCAACGGGTTTGGTTGAAATCACAAGCTTTTGGGGTTTTTCCTGACAAAGGGGCAGTGCTCTGGAAGCTTGTGATTTCACATCAACCCGTTGGACTATAACCTGGTGTCATGTGACTTCTGACCTTGTCTCCCCCAGTCCAACACTGACACCTCCACATCATTGTACAAGTTTAACATCAACTCCTTGCCTTTTGCCCGAAACGTCGATTCTCCTGCTCCTCGGATGCTGCCTCACCTGCTGTGTTTTTCCAGCACCACATTTTTCAACTCTGGTCTCCAGCATCTGCAGTCCTCACTTTCTCCTCCTTGTACTCTATGCCCCTATTAATAAATGTGTGCTTTATTAACTGCTCCCTCCACTTCTCCTGTCAAATGTAATAATCCCTGCACAGATACGACCACCTCTGCTCTGGCACCCCCACCTTGAAAGTTCTATTTTCAGTTGTCTGTCAGTGCTGGTCTGACCACTCCATCACATCAGACCTCTCTGTGTGAAACTTCACCCACCACTCCATCACATCAGTGTGGAATTCCCACTATCCCTCTTCCAGATGAACAATTGAGCACTACGGTTGGTCTTAGTTTTGTTTCTATTGGGATCAATGAAATTAAATGAAGGAAAGATTTAACAGGTGTGTTTAATTCAATGTCACCAGTTTTGTACTCATCTGGATTCTGGGTCTCCCTCATCCAGTAACATTTCACCTTGAAGGGCAGCTGCCTGTGAATCTTGCAAAAACCACGTGCATTCCTCAAACCCTGGTCTCTCGGTCATTGCTGAATTTAATCACTTCACCAAAGACAGCTGAGACTTTCCCACCCTGGTCCCTCTGGCTGGGAATTCCTTCCTGAAACCTTTCCATTTCTCTGTCTCTCCTTCAAAATCATTAATATCTTTCTCCAGAGTTTCAACCAGCGTGGCTAAGTTTAAAATTTCAGGTTGCCACCAGACTTGTTTTTAATTTACCTGTTACCACACACCTCTGAGGCAGATGTTGGGTGTTTGTTCAGTTTCTAACTTGGGACTTTTGATTTGAACAATTTAAAAATCAATGGACTGCTATGGCCAGGAATCAAATGAAGACAAACTGCTTGCTCCCTGTGTGTGGGGGTGGTAGAGAGGATGGGTTAACAGACCATTGCACCATGGTACAGAAAACTATTCAAGGGTTGGGGGGGTGGGGTAGTTGCAATTAGGGAGAGTCTAGTCAGGGAAACAGAGAGTGTTCTCTGTGACCAGGATCAAGAGTCCCGAAGGTTGTGTTGCCTTCCTGGTGCCCAGGTTCGGGATATTGCCTCTGGGCTACAGAGGGCCTTGGTGCAGGAGGTAAAGGATCCAGTGGTCATGGTCCACATAGATACCAACAATATAGGTTCAACGAGGAACGAGGTTCTGCTGAGGGAATGTGAGCAGCTAGGGGCTTAACTGAAAATCAGAACCTGATCCACAACCCAATGAGCAGACATCAACCAAGACTGAGAAGGTAATCACATGGCTCAAGGATTGGTGTGGGAGAAATGGGCTCAAATTCATGGGATATTGGCACCAGTACTGGGGAGGGACAGAGCTGTTCCAATGGGACAGCTTCCACCTGAATTATACTGGGACCAAGGTCCTGGTGAATCACATAATGAGGGCTATGGATAGGGTTTTTAAATTAAACAGTGGGGTGGGGGAGTGGGGCTTCAGTTACATGGAAAATTATGGAAGAAGTTAAAGCAGAGGGAGGGCTCAGTGGAGATGATCAATGTTTCCAGAACAATTGGACAGTGGAGTTTAACTTCAGACTCCTTGGACAAGGGGACAGCTATGAGAATGGGGTGGGGGGGCAGTCAATGCAGGACTGAGGGTGCTGTATTTAAATGCACCCAGTGTACGAAACAAGGGAAACGGTCTTGTAGCGCAGACTGTAACTGGCAGGTACGATGTGGGTATCACAGAACCATGGCTGGAAGGAGATCCAGGGGTACACGTCCCATTGAGAGGACGGGCAAAGGGGGAGGGGATTGTCTTGTTTGTGAGAAACAAAATTATATCAATAGATAAAGCCAGAAGGAGTAGACTCTGTGTAGGTAGAGTTGAGGAACCGTAAAGGGAGTTATGTACAGGCTTCCTTGCAGTCATCAGGATGTGGGGCAGAAGATGAACGAGGAGATAGAAAAGGTGTGTAAGGAAGGCACTATTACAGCAATCATGGGGGCCTTCAGTATGCAGGTGGGCTGGGCAGATCAGGTTGGTAGGGGATCCCAAAAAAAAGGCATTTCGGGAATGTCTATGAGATGGTTTTTCTCAAGTAGCTTGTGATAGAGCCCACTAGGGAACAGGGAATTCTGGATTTAGTGTTGAGTAAGGAGGCAGGCTTGACTAGGGAACTGACGGTGAAGGAACCCCTAAAAGACAGCGACTATAACTTGACAGAACTCAGTTTGAGAGGGAGAAGCTGGAATCAAATGTAACAGGATTAAATTGAATAAACTAAACCACAAAGACATGGGGAAGGCCTGGTCCGAATTGATTGGAAAGGGGAGTCGGGCAGGGAAGACAGTGGGGCAGCAATGGCAGGAGGTTCTGGGAGTAATTCAGGAGGCCCACCAGGAACTGTGTGTGGGCACAGAAGTGGCAGACGGAGTACAATGTGGGAAAGTGTGAGGTTATGCACTTCATTAGGAAGAATAGAGGCATAGAATATTTTCGAAACAGGGAAAAGCTGTGGAAATCTGAAGCACAAAGAGACTTGGGAGTCTTTGTTCAGGATTCTCTTCAGGTTAACATGAAGGTTCAGTTGGCTGTTAGGAATACAAATACAATGTTAGCATTCATTTCGAGAGGGCTAGAATAGAAGAGCAGGGATGTACTGCTGAGGCTGGATAAGGCTGTGGTCAGACCCCATTCAGAATATTGTGATCAGTTCTGGGCCCTGTATCTAAGGAAGGATGTGCTGACCTTGGAGGGGGTTCCTGAGGAGGTTCACGAGAATGATCCCGGGGATGAAGGGCTTGTCATATGAGGATGGTTTGAGGACTCTGGGTCCGTGCTTGATGGAGGTTGGAAGGGTAAGGGGAGGATCTGATTTAAACGTACAGAATCCTGAGAGATCTGGATAGCGTGGACATGGAGAATATATTTCCACCAATAGGACCCAAGGGCACAGCCTCAGAGAAAAGGGCTAAATCTTTAGATTGGAGATGACGAGGAATGGGGGTGGGGAACCTGTGGAACTCATTGTCACAGAGGGCTGTGGAGGCCATATCATTGAATGTATTTAATACAGAGACCGACAGGTTCTTAGTCAGTAAGGGGATTGAAGGGTCACAGCCATGATTGAATGGTGGGATAGACTCAATGGGCTGAATGGACTGCTTCTGCTCTGCTATCTTACAATGACAGCTATGCTGACCACAATCCCACTGTTGTTAACTACCTGCATTAGAATTACTTTTACATAGTTGTGATATAAATACAATTATTTGTTATTAGCATGTCAGCTTGCAGCAAAATGTAAAATGTGGTTTTATGAGAAGATTCTATATTTGCTTGGTTGGTTACAATTTTTAGGAATGATGCTGTTTATATTTTTGTTTGGTTTCTATGTTTATGTGTAAGTTTGTTTGTTAAGAAATATAAATAATACTTTAGCCCAAAAACAGTGAAACTCACGCTCTCCCAGCCCCATTCCACATGCAGTTACGTTGACCTTGTCAGGGCTAGCACCCATTCACCAGCATTCAACTGATGGGATCAATTTATAAAAATACATGTTGCCTGGGCAACTCATTTAAAATGGATCAATAAATGGGTTAAAGACCCCTTGGAGAGGCATTGTAACAACAATCAAAACAGCAACAAGACCTTTCAAAGAAAACTTATTGGAATTAAATTGACACCTCATTTCCTCAGTCCGTGTGGGGGATGATGGACTGCATCGAACAATCTAGGAGTGGACCGATAGGACAGAACAGTGGGCAAGAAATGTTCAACTGATTCTGTAGACAGAGAGGAACTATTCCCTCTGACTGTCGGGGGTCGGGGGGTGGGGGCAGTAAAAAAGGCCATCAGCTTAAAATTATAATCAAGCTGTTTAGAGATGGGGGTGGAGGGGGGTAAATCTGACAGTTGCAGTTGTTTTTCACAGAGATGCTGTGGAACTTTGGAAATGTCTCCATTGATTCGGGAGCATGGATCCTCACAGAATTCACTCTGTATCTGGGGTTGAGAGGCAGTAAAGGTCGGGGGGGGAGGAGTTTGCTTCTCACATCCAGAGCAGATTGTGACTTACTAATTCCCAGTGCCCCCACCCCCCTTGGGATGTTGATAGTGGGAAATTCAGTGACAAAGACCATTGAAAGTCAGAAGTGATGGTTAGATTGTCTCTTGTGAGAAAAGGTGATAATCTGACATTTGTGTGGTGCGAATGTTACTTGCCACTTGTCAGCCCAAGCCTGGATATTGTCCAGATCTTGTTGCATTTGAACATGGACTGCTTCAGTATCGAGAATGGTGCTGTGCAATCATCGATGAACATTCCCACTTCTGACCTTATGACTGAGGGAAGGTCATAGATGAAGCAGCTGAAGGGGGGCTCGGTGTGACATCTCCCATCCTTGACCCATTATTATATTTCCAGGACACAACTGAGCTCATTTTCTCCAGAAAGCAGCTGTTTATATGGTTCACTGTGATTGGGGGAGTCACACAGGTCTGTCATTGTCATCGTTCCCCAACACTGACTCCCCACGTACAGGGCTAGTGACTGGATCCACATTCAATCTAACAGTGCCCTACCCCCAACCTACACAGTTCATCAGTAGAAAAGGCTTCTCCCAATCAACATTGAAATTATCCAATCCCAAAGCTTAGAGGTGGGTGCCAGAAATTGCTGTTCCTTCAGTGTCACGAGGACAAAATCCTGGAATTAAGGGCATTGTGGGTCTACCTACAGCACATGGACTGCAGTGGTTCAAGAAGGCAGCTCACCCCCACCTTCTCTAGGGGCAACTAGGGACGGACAATAAATGCTGGACCCACACAGTGACCCCCAGAGAGCCCTCTCCAGGGTTTTGGGTCAGTCTCAGCTGTGCTGTGAGTTTAGCAATGGGTGCAAGCTATGATTTTATTTGTTTAACTCTCTACAAAAGATCCTTTTATCTGAGATTCAGTTTCTCTTTGCCTACAGGAAGTGGATGATACAGGCCACATTTGGCGAGATAATTATATCTGTGGTGCACTATCTGTACCTGCACACAGAGAAGATGGCAGATAAGGAGCCAGTGTGAGCGTGTGTGTGTCTGTGTGTGTGTGTGTCAGCACACTCTCTGGAACATCCGGTAACGGAATCGGCGCATCTGTTCCAGGGGCTTGGAACCCCACCCCCACCTCTACCCCTGCCAGGCTTCAGGGGAAGGAAGGGGAGTGGGAGCTCAGCCCCTGGACAGCACTATCTCCCCCCACAGCCCAGACCCCCTTGGACCTGGGCTTAAGCTCTTCCTTCACCTGAGGGGTAAAACAAACTCATGCAGCTCGTGCACAGAGGTTTTAATGATATTCTGGTGGATCCCTGTCTGTTTGGAATCACAGACTGCCTACAGTGTGGAAACAGGCCATTCAACCCATCGAGTCCACGCCTACCCTCCGAAAAGCATCCTCCCTCTCCCATCCCTGTAACCCTGCATTACCCATGACCAATTCACCTAACCTGCACATCTTTGGACTGTGGGAGGAAACCCACGCAGACACAGGGAGAATGTGCAAACTCCTCACAGACAGTCGCCCGAGGCTGGAATCGAACCTGGGACCCTGGTACAATGAGCAGTTCAAACCACTGAGCCATCATGAGGGGAGAAATAGAGAGACAGTTCTTTGTCTGGTGAGGGACTGGGGAACAAGGAGACACCATCAAAAACTAGAACCAGAATGTACAGGAAACACCTCGATCCCTAAAGAGACTCTGTGGTTTAGATCGAACTCTGTGTAGACCAGGTTTAAATCTGAGATTGATAAATGTATATTAACCAAGGAAATGAAGTGAAACACAATATAGTGGGAATGTGGAATTAAATTGAGGAAGAGGCTTGATCCAAATGAATATTGATGCTAGCTTGAGGGGCCGAATGTCCTGTGATGCTCTGAGATTGGATGAGGGAGTCAGGTCAAGGTCAGGGAGGACAGCGATGGACCAGGTCCAACCATTAATGAAGACAGTCTCACATACTCATGACATACTGTGGTGAAGTAATTGTAGATTGGGAGACAGGAAGTTAGAATTTGGTGTTTGTAAAAATTGGGAAAGCATTGTGTGGTCCCTTTAATAGATCTTGTGCTTTTTCTGTGCTTAGATTTAAACTGGATGTCTGTGATCAGCAGCTTGAAAGTTTACAATTGCACAGACAGCACCCAGGTTGAAATGTTTGTATCGAAAGGCTGTACTGTTAGCAGACCAAGCAGTAGTTTCTACCAAGAGAACAGGCTTTCAAATTTAGCCAAACAATTTGAACCAGTTACTTAGATACCAAAACCTTATTAAATTTAAATCTGAAAGTTTTGACAACATAAAAACCCTATTGTAAGAAATATTGATATGGCACCACAAGAATAAAAGAAGGGGACAATTGGACAAAGACCCGAAAGCAAGCTGCCATCTGCCAGATCCAACAGCCCATAGCTCTCTCTCTCTCTCTCTCTCAAGAGAGAGAAACGCTAGCTGTCACAGCCTCATCTATGTCTTAGAGAAAACACCATCGCAATAACAATGGTACCAACAACAGAGAAGGCATTCCTGACAGGAATCGACGGAGAAGGCACAGAACATTCCAGAAGACACGGAACCTGGCTGTAATTTCGAGAGTTTCAATTCTTTTTCATATATGAGTGGGATTTATATTTATTGGAATAGCATACCATCAGATTCTTGCTTTATTTGGGAATAGTTAGTAAGTAGAAGGGTTTTATTCGTTTTTGCTAATAGTTCGGTTACTTTGTTCACTAATAGAGTTAGATAAATAAAGTGTTACTTGTTGATTTTAAAGTGAATGTCAGGGATTTATTTTATTTCACCACGAGAAGTTGCTGAAAAGCAAATTACCTCATTGTTCACACTCCGTTTACAGATTATAGGGTGAGGAGCTGCTCCATGGGTGTTTTGGTTTTAGTTCTCAGATGGGGGTCAACCTCCACTTGACAACGCGTTCTTTTATATCACACTCTGAATCGGCAAGAATTCACACAAGCTACAATTAATCTGAGTCACCATGGCAACCGCCTCACTGAGTCACAAACTTATTCTCACTCCAGGGCCGAGCTGCATAGAGACACACAGACCATTGCTCAGGGAGTGCCGCACTGTCGGAGGGTCAGTGCTGAGGGAGTGCAGCACTGTCAGAGGGTCAGTGCTGAGGGAGCGCCGCACTGTCAGAGGGTCAGTGCTGAGGGAGTGCCGCACTGTCAGAGGATCAGTGCTGAGGGAGTGCCGCACTGTCAGAGGGTCAGTGCTGAGGGAGTGCCGCACTGTCAGAGGGTCAGTGCTGAGGGAGTGCCGCACTGTCAGAGGGTCAGTGCTGAGGGAGTGCCGCACTGTCGGAGGGTCAGTGCTGAGCGAGTGCCGCACTGTCGGAGGGTCAGTGCTGAGGGAGTGCCGCACTGTCGGAGGGTCAGTGCTGAGGGAGTGCAGCACTGTCAGAGGGTCAGTGCTGAGGGAGTGCCGCACTGTCAGAGGGTCAGTGCTGAGGGAGCGCCGCACTGTCGGAGGGTCAAGACTGAGGGAGTGCCGCACTGTCGGAGGGTCAGTGCTGAGGGAGTGCCGCACTGTCGGAGGGTCAGTGCTGAGGGAGTGCCGCACTGTCGGAGGGTCAGTGCTGAGGGAGTGCCGCACTGTCGGAGGGTCAGTGCTGAGGGAGTGCCGCACTGTCGGAGGGTCAGTGCTGAGGGAGTGCTGCACTGTCAGAGGGTCAGTGCTGAGGGAGTGCCGCACTGTCAGAGGGTCAGTGCTGAGGGAGTGCTGCACTGTCAGAGGGTCAGTAACGAGGGAGTGCTGCACTGTCAGAGGGTCAGTGCTGAGGGAGTGCTGCACTGTCAGAGGGTCAGTGCTGAGGGAGTGCCGCACTGTCAGAGGGTCAGTGCTGAGGGAGTGCTGCACTGTCGGAGGGTCAGTAACGAGGGTGTGCTGCACTGTCAGAGGGTCAGTGCTGAGGGAGTGCCGCACTGTCAGAGGGTCAGTGCTGAGGGAGTGCCGCACTGTCAGAGGGTCAGTGCTGAGGGAGTGCCGCACTGTCGGAGGGTCAGTGCTGAGGGAGTGTTGCACTGTCGGAGGGTCAGTACTGAGGGAGTGGGCACTGTCGGAGGGTCAGTGCTGAGGGAGTGTTGCACTGTCGGAGGGTCAGTACTGAGGGAGTGGGCACTGTCAGAGGGTCAGTGCTGAGGGATTGCCGCACTGTCAGAGGGTCAGCGCTGAGGGAGCACCGCACTGTCGGAAGGTCAGTGCTGAGAGAGTGCCGCACTGTCGAAGGGTCAGTGCTGAGGGAGTGCCGCACTGTCGGAGGGTCAGTACTGAGGGAGTGGGCACTGTCAGAGGGTCAGTGCTGAGGGAGTGCCGCACTGTCGTAGGTTCAATGCTGAGGGAGTGCCGCACTGTCGGAGGGTCAGTGCTGAGGGAGTGCCGTACTGTCGGAGGGTCAGTGTTGAGGGTGTGCCGCACTGTCGGAGGGTCAGTGCTGAGGGAGTGCCGCACTGTCGGAGGGTCAGTGTTGAGGGTGTGCCGCACTGTCGGAGGGTCAGTGCTGAGGGAGTGCCGTACTGTCGGAGGGTCAGTACTGAGGGAGTGCCGCACTGTCGGAGGGTCAGTGCTGAGGGAGTGCCGCACTGTCAGAGGATCAGTGCTGAGGGAGTGCCGCACTGTCAGAGGGTCAGTATTGAGGGAGTGCCGTACTGTCGGAGGGTCAGTGTTGAGGGTGTGCCGCACGGTCGGAGGGTCAGTGCTGAGGGAGTGCCGTACTGTCGGAGGGTCAGTGTTGAGGGTGTGCCGCACGGTCGGAGGGTCAGTGCTGAGGGAGTGCCGTACTGTCGGAGGGTCAGTGCTGAGGGAGTGCTGCACTGTCAGACGGTCAGTGCTGAGGGAGTGCCACACTGTCGGAGGGTCAGTGCTGAGGGAGTGCCGCACTGTCAGAGGATCAGTGCTGAGGGAGTGCCGCACTGTCAGAGGGTCAGTGCTGAGGGAGTGGGCACTGTCAGAAGGTCAGTACTGAGGGAGTGCCGCACTGTCAGAGGATCAGTGCTGAGGGAGTGCCGCACTGTCAGAGGGTCAGTGCTGAGGGAGTGGGCACTGTCGGAGGGTCAGTGCTGAGGGAGTGGGCACTGTCAGAAGGTCAGTGCTGAGGGAGTGCCGCACTGTCGGAGGGTCAGTGCTGAGGGAGTGCCGCACTGTCGGAGGGTCAGTGCTGAGGGAGTGGGCACTGTCGGAGGGTCAGTGCTGAGGGAGTGGGCACTGTCAGAAGGTCAGTGCTGAGGGAGTGCCGCACTGTCGGAGGGTCAGTGCTGAGGGAGTGCCGCACTGTCGGAGGGTCAGTGCTGAGGGAGTGCCGCACTGTCGGAGGGTCAGTGCTGAGGGAGTGTTACTAATGAAATCGGTAATACTTTGGCTTTTGATAAAGTGGCCCACAGGAGGCTGGTAAGAAAGATTAAAGGCGTGGGATAGGAGGGAATGTCCTGGCAATAGATTAATGATTGGCTAACAGATAAAAAACAGTGTCGGAATAAAGGAGTCATTCTCATATTGGCAGGCTGTATTTGATGGGGTACTGCAGGGATCAGTACTTGGGCCCCAGTTGTTCAGATTTATCAATAATTTGGAGGTGGACACCAAATATAATATTCATAAATCTGCAGACGATACATGCGAAGTGGGTTTGTATTGCTCAGAAGTGTCTTCTGGAGGATTTGGACAGGTTTAATGATAGCAGGGAGACCAGAATTGCACACAATACTCCAACAGTGGCCTAACCAATGTCCTGTACAGCCGCAACATGACCTCCCAACTCCTGTACTCAATACTCTGACCAATAAAGGAAAACATACCAAGCACCTTCTTCACTATCCTATCTATCTGCGACTCCATTTTCAAGGAGCTATGAACCTGCACTCCAAGGTCTCTTTGTTCAGCAACACTCCCATTAAGTGTATAAATCCTGCTAAGATTTGCTTTCCCAAAATACTGCACCTCACATTTATCTGAATTAAACTCCATCTGCCACTTCTCAGCCCATTGGCCCATCTGGTCCAGATCCTGTTGTGATCTGAGGTAACCCTCTTCACTGTCCACTACACCTCAATCAGTTGGTTTCCTCAGGAATCAGTTGTTCACGAATTTTGTGACATTTCAGGCTGTGGTGTATTTGGTAACAGTATTCAGGTTGAGACTCTGCCCCATGTTACTGTATGACCGTGTAAACTACCCCACTGCACACTGTCAGCTTAGAGCCAAGACCATTCTGCCCACTGTCACCATCCTATACCTTCATTCACCAGATAGTTCCATTCCATCATAGTTATGGGTTAAATCAACGATACCATTCAGAGTGTATCTATGAATATACATATTTGCTTTTGTAAAAGGTCACTACATTCAATGTAAATTTATTAAACAACATCGAAAGCTGATGAGGAAATCATTCAAAGTAAATTTCTGTCTGACAGTTCCTCACAGAATAGTCTTGTTAACCCATTCACAATCTGTCACCATCAGAGACTTTCCTGGGATGGTTCGTTCTTAGAAAACACATGAGGGACAAATGTTTCAGGAAAGGTGTACAAAGAGACTCTCGAGAGATGGAGAGTAATCAGTTTGGACACGGGAGAGTTTTTCCAAGGCAGCCATTTGATTTCTGCGGAAAGTCATGGACCAGAGGAGGAATCACAAATACAGACACAGAAGGGGCTGCTGCTCCCACAGTGGATCCCAGTGGGAATGGGGTCGTGTTTATGTCCCTGGGCTAGACATCCAGAACACATCAATGTTCTACAGATGGAAGTTCCAATCACATCCTGGTAGATGGCAGGCTGTTGGAGAAAATGCAGAGACATAGGATCGAAGGTGATTTAGCAATTTGGATTAGAAACTGGCTTTCTGAAAGAAGGCAGCGAGTGGTGGTTGATGGAAAATATTCAGCCTGGAGTCTGGTTACTAGTGGTGTTCCACAAGGATCTGTTTTGGGACCACTGCTGTTTGTCAGTTTTATAAATGACTTAGACGCAGGCATAGGTGGATGGATTAGTAAATTTGCAGACGACACTAAAGTTGGTGGAGTAGTGGACAGTGCGGAAGAATGTATAGGTTGCAGGGGGACTTGGATAAACTGCAGAATTGGGCTGAGAGGTGGCAAATGGAGGTCAATGCAGCTAAATGTGAGGTGATGCACTTTGGGAAGGATAACAGGAAGGCAGAGTACTGGGTCAATGGATAGATTCTTGGTAGTGTGGACGTGCAAAGGGATCTTGGAGTCCATGTACATAGATCCCTGAAAGTTGCCACCCAGGTGGATAGTGCTGTTAAGAAGGTATACGGTGTGTTAGGTTTCATTGGTAGAGGGATTGTGTTCTGGAGCTGGAATATCATGCTGCAGTTATGCAAAACAAGTCCCCTGGGCCAGATGGGAATATTGTGTACAGTTCTGGTTGCCCCATTACAGGAAGGATGTGGAAGCATTGGAAAAGGTGCAGAGGAGATTTACCGAGATGTTGCCTGGTCTGGAGAAAAGATCATATGAGGAAAGGCTAAGAGACTTGGGTCTGTTCTCATTGGAAAGAAGAAGGCTAAGGGGGGATTTGATAGAGACATACAAGATGATCAGAGGATTAGATAGGGTAGACAGTGAGAGTCTTTTTCCTAGGATGATTTGGAGATGCCGGTGTTGGACTGGGGTGTACAAAGTTAAAAATCACACAGCACCAGGTTATAGTCCAACAGGTTTAATTGGAAGCACACTAGCTTTCGGAGCGACGCTCCTTCATCAGGTGATAGTGGAGGGCTCGACCCTAACACAGAATTTATAGCAAAAATTTGCAGTGTGATGTAACTGAAATTATACATTGAAAAATTGATTGTCTGTTTAGCCTTTCATCTGTTAGAATACAGTGATAGTTTCACTTCTTTCATGTGTAAATAACAAAACCCTTTTTTTAAAAGTTGCATTCTTGGGTTAGCTGTTAAAAATGGTAATAGCTAGACAATATGTTGAAGGTAAAAGCAATGACTGCAGATGCTGAAAACCAAATACTGGATTAGTGGTGCTGGAAGAGCACAGCAGTTCAGGCAGCATCCAATGAGCAGCGAAATCGACGTTTCAGGCAAAAGCCCTTCATCAGGAATAATTTGTTGAAGGTGTTGGCCCCCTGTGTTCCCTGTCTATGACCTGATGTTTAGATTGATTCTAATCTAAAAAGTAAGATAATGGAGTTCTGCATGAATTCATGCAGTTTTTGAGCAATGTACAATGTAACCCTGCAAGTACAAATTCGCCCCACAAAATATATGTGTGTATGTGGGTCTTCGTCTGTCTGTGTGTGTGTGTCTGTCTGGGTTGGGGGTTGTGAGTGTGAGAAAGTTTGTGTGTTTGTGTGTGTGGTGAGTGCAGAGTGTCTTAAGTCTGTGAGGGGGTGCGTGTGTGAGTGTGGGAGTATGTGTATCTATAAGGGGGTGTGTGTGTGTGTGTGTGTCTGTGCGTGTCTGTGTGTCTGTGTGTCTGTGTGTGTGTGTGTCTGTGAGTGTGTGTGTGTGTGTCTGTGCGTGTCTGTGTGTGTGTGTGTCTGTGTGTATCTGTGTCTGTGTGTGTGTGTGTCTGTGTGTGTGTATATGGTGATCCCTGTAATGTGACATGAACCCAAGGTCCTGGTTGAGGCCCTCCCTATGGGGACCAAACTTAACTATCAGCCTCTGCTCGGCCACTTTTCTCTGCTGCCTGTCCCAAAGTCCACCTTGGAGGGTGGTCACCCGAAGGTCCGAGGCTAAATGATGATGTCAGCATGTACGAGGGGGCACAGCTACAAATTGAGCGGTGATAGATTTAAGACAGATGTCAGAGGCAGGTTCTTTACTCAGAGAGTGGTAAGGGTGTGGAATGCCCTACCTGCTAATGCAGTTAACTCAACCACATTAGGGAGATTTAAACAATCCTTGGATAAGCTCATGGATGATGATGGGATAGTGTAGGGGGATGGGCTGAGAATAGATCACAGGTCAATGCAACATCGAGGGTCGAAGGGCCTGTTCTGCGCTGTATTGTTCCATGTCCTATGTTGTATGTTTGATGGTGAGACCTGAATTTAACAAGGAGATGGACACATACTGGTCATATCACCACTGTAGTTTTTGCTGGCTCACTCTTGTCTTTGAGGGAAGGAAATCTGCCATCCTTACCTGGTCTGGTCTCTAAGTGACTCCAGACCCACAGCAATGGGGTTAACTCTCAACTGCCCTCTGGCCAATTAAGGGAAGATGGTAAATGTTGACCCAGCCAGCAACACCGAGATCCCAGGAATAAATCAGGCAACTTGCCCTAATGACGACTGCCCAATGGCTCTGACATCCATCAGTATGAAGTGCTTTGAAAGGTTAGTAATGGTACACATCAGCTCCAACCTCCCAGATCACCTTGATCCACTACAATTCCCCTACCAGCTCAATAGGCCCACCGCAGATGCCACCTGTCTGGCCCTACACTCATTCCTGGAACATCTTGAAATAAGGACACCTACGTCAGACTCCTGTTTATTGTTTAGCTCCACCTTCAACACCATAATTCCAACCAAACCTATCTCCTAACTCAAAGACCTACGACTCTGCTCCCAGCCCCACAATTGGATCCTCAACGTCCTGACCTACAGACAGCAATCAGCAAGATAGGTGACAATACCTCCTCCACAATAATTCTCAACACCAGTGACCTGCAAGGCTGCATACTCAGCCCCTTACTATACTCCTTATCCACTCATGACTGTGTGGACAAATTCAGCTCTAAATCCATTTACAAATTTGGTGATGACACCACCATAGTGGGTCAGATCTCAAACAACACAACAGAGTTCAGGAATGAGTAAAGAGCTTCATGACATGACATAAGGACAACAATCTCTCCTTCAATGACAGCAAATGAAGGAGCTGGACATCAAATTCCAGAAACAGAGTGGAGGACATGGCCCTGTCTCTATCAACAATGTGGAGGTGGAGATGGTTGACAGCTTCGAGTTCCCTGGAGTAAAGATCACCGACAATCTGTGCTGATCCATCCACATCGATGTTATAGTTAAGAATGCACACCAACATGTCTACATATCCGGATGTATGACAGCTTGGTATGACAACTGCTCTGCGCAAGATTGCAAGAAATTACAGAGTTGTGATTGCAGCCCAGTCCGTCACTAAACCAGCCTTCCTCCCACTGACTCTGTCCATGCTTCCCATTGCCTCCGGAAAGCAGCCAACATAATCAAAGATCCCTCCCTCCCCCGGTTATACACTTTTCCATTAGGCAGAAGGTACAAAAGTTTGAAAAAACATACCAACAGAGAAATTCAGTGCAAAGAATCAGCCACCTCAAAACGACGATCGAGGAAAAGAAATTGACCAGGCCGACACAGAACCGACTCTCTGCAGATAGTCAGAATGGACTAGTGGTGCTGGAAGAGCACAGCAGTTCAGGCAGCATCCGATAGCCAGAATGCTCTGGCCTGGGTGGAAGGTGCTGGTAGGTTTTATACAGGTACAGGATGGCAGGCAGCATCCACACAGCAGGAAAATCGATGTTCCAGGGACAAGCCTTTTTCCAGCACCACTCTAATCCAGACTCGAATTTCCAGCATCTGCAGTCCTGGTTTTTACCTACCTTGATATGTGTACAAGACAGAGGGGATCCGTTATAAAGCAGTTACAATACAATGGGGGAAAGTTGTCAAGTGATTAAAACAAGTATAATCTGAATGGACATTAGCCAAGCCTCTGGGCAGCAGCAATTCATTTGTGATTGACACAGGAGATTCCAGCCATCTCCGTGAGTGGGTGAGAATGTCTTCTGGAAGATTCTTTATTGTATTTCCTGTCCGTGTGAATATGTGTAAATGTCCCTTTGCCTGGCACCCAGGTGTGTCCACTGTATTCCTCCTGTGAGTGAAGTCTGCCTGGGGCTTTCGGCCTGCCTCTTTGTTCACGCGGTATCGGTTTCCTGCCCTTAGGGTGCTGGGGACTGCAATGTTAATCAGGGACAGAAGCTTTATGGAGAGGGGCTGTTTGGGAAGTGTATTCTCTGGTTTCTATGTTAGCCTGTTTGGCCAAGACTGGGGCATTGTGGGTGTGTTCTGTGTGATCTCTGTGTTTTACAGACCTGACTGTGTTTTTTAGGTGGCCATGCTGTGGGTGGGCAGGGTGGCAGATCTTTCTCCCACATGTACCACAGATTCAAGAACAGCTTCTTCCCCCGCTGTTATCAGGCTTGTGAATCGACCTTCTATATAATAGGGTTAATCCTTCTCTGCACCTTCCATGTCACTGTAACACTATATTCTACATTCTGTTCTACTGCCCTGATGCAATGTATGCTTGAGCTGAAAGTTGCAGACGCTGGAGAATCAGAGTCGAGAGTGTGATGCTGGAAAAGCACAACAGGGTCAGGCAGCATCTGAGGAGCAAGAGAGTCAATGTTTCAGGCAAAAGCCTGGTATGCTTTGTCTGGTTAGCATGGAAAACAATACTTTTAACTGTATCTCAGTCCATGTGACAATAATAAATCAAAGTAAATCAAATAAATATAATCAAGATCTGGAGCTGGAGGTGGAAGGTGACCCATCAATGCAGTACAAGGGATAGTACGGCCGGTGTTCAGGTCAGACACTGCCTTTGCCTCCTGAGAGGACCCTATTGACAGGATTTTAAAATTTACAAAGAAGGGGAAGTCTGTGTGGTCTCAGAGGAGAAGCTATGCAGTGAGAGCAGACCATGGGTCCTCCTGACCAACAGACAAGACACTACCGCATAAGAGCAGGCTGAAAAGGGGAGAGCTGGCTTCACCACAGCTCAGCACTGAGCTGTCGCAGCGGTGGAGCGAGGGAGGGAGGGACAGGTGGAGGAAGGGGGGGGGGGGAGGGTGTGAGGGAGGGAGGAGGGAGGGTGTGAGGGAGGGAGGGTGTGAGGGAGGGAGGGTGAGGGGTGTGAGGGAGGGAGGGGGGAGGGTGTGAGGGAGGGGGGGGGGGAGGGTGGTGAGGGAGGGGAGGGGGGGAGGGTGTGAGGGAGGGAGGGGGAGGGTGTGAGGGAGGGAGGGGGAGGGGAGGGTGTGAGGGAGGGAGGGGGGAGTGTGTGAGGGAGGGAGGGGGGAGGGTGTGAGAGGAGGGAGGGGGCAGGGTGTGAGGGAGGGAGGAGGGAGGGTGTGAGGGAGGGAGGGGGGGGAGGGTGTGAGGGAGGGAGGGGGGGAGGGGTGTGAGGGAGGGAGGGGGGGAGGGTGTGAGGGAGGGAGGGGGGAGGGTGTGAGGGAGAGGGAGGGGGGGAGGGTGTGTGAGGGAGGGAGGGGGGGAGGGTGTGAGGGAGGGAGGGGGGAGGGGTGTGAGGGAGGGAGGAGGGAGGGGTGTGAGGGAGGGGAGGGGGGGAGTGTGTGAGGGAGGAGAGGGGGAGGGTGTGAGGGAGGGAGGGGGCAGGGTGTGAGGGAGGGAGGGAGGTGAGGGTGTGAGGGAGGGAGGGGGGAGGGTGTGAGGGAGGGAGGGGGCAGGGTGTGAGGGAGGGAGGAGGGAGGGTGTGAGGGAGGGAGGGTGTGAGGTGAGGGAGGGGGAGGGTGTGAGGGAGGGAGGGTGTGAGGGAGGGAGGGGGAGGGTGTGAGGGAGGGAGGGGGGAGGGTGTGAGGGAGGGAGGTGGGAGGGTGTGAGGGAGGGAGGGGGGAGGTGTGTGAGGGGAGGGAGGGGGGGAGGGTGTGAGGGAGGGTAGGAGGGTGTGAGGGGGGGAGGGTGTGAGGGAGGAGGGGGGAGGAGGGTGTGAGGGAGGGAGGGGGAGGGCGTGAGGGAGGGAGGGGGGAGGGTGTGAGGGAGGGAGGGGGGAGGGTGTGAGGGAGGGTGGGGGGAGGGTGTGAGGGAGGGGAGGGGGGGAGGATGTGAGGGAGGGAGGGGGGGAGGGTGTGAGGGAGGGAGGGGGTAGGTGTGTGAGGGGAGGGTGTGAGGGAGGGAGGGGGAGGGTGTAAGGGAGGGAGGGGGGTGGGTGTGAGGGAGGGAGGGGGGAGGGTGTGTGAGGGAGGGGAGGGTGTAGGGGTGTGAAGGGAGGGAGGGGGGAGGGTGTGAGGGAGGGAGGGGGGTGAGGATGTGAGGGGAGGGAGGGGGGGAGGGGTGTGAGGGAGGGGGGGGAGGGTGTGTGAGGGAGGGAGGTGTGGAGGTGTTGTGAGGGAGGTGAGGGAGGGAGGGTGTGAGGGGGGAGGGGAGGGTGTGAGGGAGGGAGGGTGT